>NW_015389027.1:0-2704 GCF_001527695.2 Protobothrops mucrosquamatus
TAAACTTTACTTCTTTTTAATTCTGGTTACTTTTTATTATTTTCATTCAGTTTTAATTGTAAGCCATCTAGAGTCATGTACAATCTAGTCCTCCTTTAACAATCCTAATCGGGACCTGCAATTCCATAAATAGCTGAAGTAGTCAGGAAGTGGGAAATCACATTCCTATGGTTATCCATTCTGGTTGGAAAGAGACAAAACTATTCAGTTTCAGACTTTTGCCTTTGTTTGTCTCCCAACTAATTCCCTACTCTTTGCAATCTTCAAGTGCTTCCTTACACATCGAAAGCAACGTGATCATGTTGGCAGCTCAGGGCTGTGAGCCATGGGTGTGCTATGCCAGCACTTCACATTACTCTCTTAAAATCCCATCACCCATCTGTCCCACCCTTTGGAATGCTTGGATGCATTTAAAGTGTTGGCGTACTTTGGCCACGACTCCCAGCTCCAGGCTGCCAGTATGCATTCCTTTTGATGCATAGAAGAGCTTATTAAAACTTATTAAATAAAACCCTACAAATTAAAGCTATAAGGTGGAATGGACAAAATTAAATAAAGCATACAAGATAAGAACTATACAACTCTGCTTGCACTATTTTGCCGTCAGCCATGTGTAAGTTTTATAAGATGTGAAAACAAACTTTGCAATGGCAAGAATCACTGGGGTTCTTTCTCTATTTACTAAAAGTTGCATATAAAATTCTTTACTCCTTCCCAGAAATAGAAGTAGAAACAGCAGTAGGAGCAATTTTTGTATTTTCCAAAGAAATGACACTAAAAGAATAAGTGTTTCTGGTCAATATTACCAAAACTGTTCTGTAGATGGAATTTTATGAAATTTCCCCTGATTTCTGCTGGTGATATGATATTGACCCATAGTAATGTATTTTATTCATTATGAGTACAAAGATACTCTAGGTGACCATGCTGCTTTAAAGTGTTCATTGCTATGGTCCAATAAGTTGTATAAGGTCCTCGGTGCGGAGTGAGTCCTGATGCGGTCTTTCCTCTTGCTGAAGGCAGCTTATCATTGCAATCGCCAGGTCTTGCAGGATGGAGGTGAAGAGTGAGGTGACATCAAAGGGCACCATGATCTCATCTTCCTCTATCCTTAAGGATTTTATTCTTCCCAGGAACTCCTCCGATTCTTCTCCTCAGCTTTTGCTCTGTCAGTATTGCAGTGAGTATTGATCCGCTTGAACAGTGTCCTAATGCAGCCAATTTTGTGTGACACCGGATGGTTGCTCCTATTCACAAGGATGGCATCCCTCTATGACTGCGATTGCAGTGATAAAAAGCCACCTTCAGCAAGAGGAAGGACCACACCAGGACTCACTGCGCACTGAGGACCTTGTACAACTTATGGCCCTGTGTCTAAGAATGTATTTTACATTCCAAGGCACCATTTATGAACAAGTCAAAGGCACACCGATGGGTTCCCCAATTTTGAGGGTTATCGCAGAGGCAGTCCTACAGCAATTGGAGGCTGAAGTGATGACCAGGTATCGCCCCAAGTTTTGGGCTAGATACGTGAATGACACCTTTGTGGTCATCAAGAGGCAGGTCAGTGCCAGGTTTATGAATGAGTTGAATTCGGTCTATCCCAACATTATTTTTACAGCAGAGGAAGAGACCGCTGGCACGCTTGTCTCCCTGGATGTACTGCTTAGCCATCAGCCTCACGGTATCCTCCACATGACTGTTCACCACAAGCCAACACATACCGATAGGGTTCTGCATTATAGGAGCAACCATCCGCTGTCACACAAAATTGGCTGCACTGTTCAAGGGGATCAATACTCACTGCAATACTGACAGAGCAAAAACTGAGGAAAAGAATCACCTGTATCGTATCTGCAGGCGGAATGGCTATCCAGTGGAATTTATTAAGAAGTACAGCAGACCGTATGAGCATCGCAGGAGCCAACACATAGGCACGCCTATGGCATGGGCAACATTGCCATATATCAACAGCTTGTTGGAGGCAACGGCGTGGATGTTAGCCCCATATAATATTAGCATTGCCTATAAACCAGACCAAACCCTGCGTGCTAAGGTAATGCACCCCAAAGAGCCTCTCCCCAATGAAGAAAGATCCTCAGTGGTATATAGAATAAAATGAGAGAATTGCCACTGCAATTATGTTGGGGAGACAACCAAATGGCTCAGGACTAGGATTTATGAGCATGAGCTGGCCATCAGATGGAAGGAACAATGTTCACAAGTATGGGCACATATGGCCAGCTGCAACCATACGTTCGATATTGCGGGGACAGAGACCATTGCCCAGGATACCACCAAGGGCGGCCAACTACTTAAGGAAGCCTGGCTATCTGATGGACACTCAATCAGTCGCCACATAGACCTACTGCCTGCTTATCAGGCATTAAGGGAGTGGGAGGAACAATGTAACAACTTGCGATGAAGGCAACGAGCGCCGGCCATGCAGGATTGGAACGGCTGGCCCATGAGACAAAGAACTACAACTGCCAAATGGAAGGAATCCCCAGTGAATCCTGTGAAAGAACTAAGGAGGGGGGCCAGGGCACAGCCAAAAGGAGGGGTGGCCATAGGACAGGAAGCGTTAGGGAACCAACAGGCACTCGGACACAAACCAGGCAGACAAGGAGAGCAACCATAAGGGAGGAAATGATCCCTGAGTTTAAGAGCACACGGACTGATGCGGGACAGCTAGAAACAATAC
>NW_015389027.1:6704-12627 GCF_001527695.2 Protobothrops mucrosquamatus
CTGTTCGTTCTTCCTTATTGTCCTCATCGCTATCCCCATTAGTCATGGGCCCTTCCCTGTTACATCTCGGTGCGATCTGCCTCCTCGTCATAGTTTGCTCTAATACTGTGTTAATTGGGGAGCGGTTATGATCTTCCATTCGCCTGTTCATGCCAGAGCGGGTCTGTAGTTGTTTCATCCTTCCAGTTTTCTTGCCTAATGTTTTTTGCCGGCGCAGCATCTGATAAGCTGGCAACAGCTCAATATGCCAGTTAATAGAATACTGGTTGGATAGCCATATCTCTTTTAACAGCCGGCCACCCTTGGTTGCATCATGAGCAATGACCCTGGTCTCGGTGAAATTAAAGGTGTGATTGTGCTCCATGATGTGAGCACATACCTGGGATCATTGTTCTTGTCGTTTAATGGCCAGTTCATGTTCATGAAGCCTAGTTCGAAGGTATTTTGCGGTCTTACCCACATAATTGCATACACAATTATTACAATTGATCTGATAGATGATTGATGACATCTCGCTCACGGGTAAGGGTTCTTTGGGGTGCATTATACGTGTACGGAGGGTCTGATTAGGTCTATGCATGAAAGCTAAGTTTTAATAAATTTAAATAAATTTAATAATTTTTTTAGTCTTGGTGATCTGTGTTTTCTGATTTTGAATACACACACAAACATACATATACATATACATATACATATACATATACATATACATATACATATACATATACATATACATATACATATACATATACATATACATATACATACACACACACACATATATGGAACAGCTTTTTAAAGGAATTTTGACTGATACTTTCCAAGTTCTGGTAATTAATTCCAGGCTTTAACTGGGCTCAGTATAACAACTAGGATTACTGTATATTGGACACTTCTGGAGAAGAAGGAAGGAAGAAAGAATTGCTGTTGAATCCAAGTGGAGAGCATTGCAAGATTTTACCAATGTAGTTATGCAATAAAACAGAATCAATGTAGTTATGTAATAAAACAGAATTTCCTCATCTGGTTGTAATTCTTATCTGGTTTATCTCACAAGAGTGAGATTAATCTTGAAAGCCTGAAAGAACAATCTTCTTCCCTCCCATGCCCACATCTCCTTTACATTGTTACCATTAATAATCAGTATATTTATTAACAATAAGCCAGGCATAGAGAGTTTGGGATATCAAAATCATGCACTGTTAGCCACCTAGAAAAAGAGATGGACAGCATGGAGCAACTGAAAATAAATAAATACCTACTTTTTTTAGTCCTTTCGGAATTCTTTCAAGTATACTAAACATCCCACTCATACCTTTCAGGATATAGCCAGGTGTGAGGCCTATAAAGAGCTTCACTTTTTTAGAGAAGCAGGGCAGGATTGCAGAAGCAACGAAACCTGCAAAAAGGAAAGAAGAAAGGAAGTAGTTAAAAGTATATGACTGTAAGGGCCATCTAACCTTTTCTATATATTTAATATATGTTTTATAAAAAATAACTCTTTTTATGGCTCTGTACTTTCTTTTTTTGGGGTAGAGTTGGGGCAACTAGATGGAGCTGGGCATTTATGGACAGATGCCCTTCCTAATGCCTATGTAGAGTTTGTAGCAGATATTTTCTCTTTGCACCCTAGGAGAGAAACATCTGCCGCTACTTAGGATTGAACATTCAACTTTCCAAGTGGGAGGTGAGAGTATTCACCACTAGGCCTCTGGGCTGTTTAATTGATAAGATTAAATTTGTAATTCGGGGCTGTAATATTAATTTTGATTATTGGTAAGTATGTGGGATTAAGGAATGAAGTTTAAGATGAATAGGATTTTTAATGAGAGGTTTATAAGAATGTAAAGATGGATGTGTAATTGAGATTAGGAAACCTTTTATTATGATAGTTGACTAGAATGAATGAAATATGGGATTTTGGGAAGGTTAGGATTATATTAGTGAGGAAATGAAATAAATGTAAAAATTAGTAAAAAGTGTGGATTTGGAAAACCGAATTAATGAAGATGTTGAAATTGAGTATTCTGGCCCTTTTAATATTTTGTTCAGCTTTATTTTTAAACTAGAGATTATTTTTATAATCTTTTGATAATAATAGGTACTTTTGGATTAATGATTAGATAATTAATTGTAAAAAAATGTAGAACTATTGTAACTTACAACTATTTGTTTAGTGACTATTTGAAGTTACAATTATGATAATTTTTCATACTTACAACATTGCAACTTACAACATTGCAAAATTTGGGTGCTTGGCAACTGACATGTATTTATGTGATAAATTTATATAACATTTGGAGCAGTGGTTAAAGTGCACTATTGCAGGCAAAGTCTGCCCACAGCCTGTAGTTTGATCCTGATTGGGCTCAAGATTGACTCAGCCTTCCATCCTGCCAAAAAGGCAGTAAAATAAGGACCCAGATTGTTGGGTGCAATATACAAGTAATGCTTCCACATTGTAAGCCACTCAGACAGTGCTATAACACAGAGGTCCCCAACATTTTTGGCACCAGGGATCGATTTCATGGAAGACAATTTTTCCATGGATCAGGGTAGCGGAAGGTTTTAGGATGATTCAAGAGCATTATATTTATTGTATTTTTTTAAAATAAACAAACAAACAAACAAATAAAAATACTCTTTATTTCTCTCTCTCTCTCTCTCTCTCTCTCTCTCACACACACACACACACAAACACACACACACACACGGTCCCATATGGGGGTGATGGGAGACAGTGACAACCGAAGTGTGCTGCTTATGTCCAGTCTATTCCGTAATCTTGTTTTGGTTGCTGTCACTGCAGAAAACATTGCAATCTCAGAATATTCTGTCCTGACTTTAATCCAGAATGTATGGAGATTTAAAGTTGTCTCAAATATACTCTTAAGGCCACTGTCATTTGCAATCTCAAGCAGTTGCTCCTCTTCTAACACAGACAAAATTGATTCACCTGGCTTATTTACAAATGGGTTGCGGAGCCAATTCTTTCGCAGTTCGAGGGTCTTTTGTGGTTGGGAAGTAATGCTCAAACTCTTTTGAAAGCTGAGATAGGTGATTATGCACCAGCTGGAAGAAAGTAGGTCCTGGCACAATCTCTTTCAAAATCTCTGCTAATGTTTGAAACATGTCAAAAATAACCATGTTCACTTGTTGCCTCCAAAATTCCAGTTTGGCTTTGAATGTAGCTACTTTATCTGCTGACTTGAACACAAATGTCATTCACCCTGAAGTGACAGATTGAGTTGAGAAGGTTGAATCTATCACACAAGTAAACAAGTTTTGCGATCCATTCTGTGTCACTTAGATATGTTGCCAATGATGACTGTCCTTTGATGGTAGACAGAGAAAAACAGTTTTATTATAAAATTATTCCAAGACTATATTCTTACCTATTGTTGCTCCTTGTGAATGGCCAACATAATATAAAGAGTCTTGTTTTGTTTCCTGTAGGATGGAATTTACTGTTGCTGGTACATCATAAATTCCCATTTCATGAAAACTGTAACACAAAAATACATACACATCAACCTGTAATAATACCAAGGTTACCATCTTTGGACAATAGGATCGCAGTACTTAATCAAGGGCCAGTGAGCAAGGTCTCAGCAATACATCAAGCCCCAACTAACACAGAGATACTCTAGTTTTCCCTATTTTAAAAAAATTAATTCAAACTACGTTTGCTCAGAAAAATGTCTGTTTGGGTTATAGAGATTATGATTTACAGTGAGTCATTTTATAAATTGGAAATTGTAATAAGAATGGATAGCTAGACCCTGGCTGCAGGTCCTTGATGGAAATATTATTGTATTGTATTGTATTGTATTGTATTGTATTGTATTGTATTGTATTGTATTGTATTGTATTGTATTGTATTGTATTGAACATCAGAATTAATTAAATTAATTAAACACTTAAAAATTAAATTAAATACTTCTTTCAAAGCACAATGTAAACACAATGTTTGATTTAATCGACCCTTTCTCTAGGGTTAACATGTACATACCCCATGCTTCCCCCAATTGTTACCCTCGAATCAGCACGTACACATTTCTACATCCCTCAAGACCCACACCAAGGACAAAATCCTCTATAAAACAGCCTTTCATACCTCATTTTCTATGAGGGAAACCTCTTTCCTTTTCGGAATAAATAAATCTCCTTTCCTCACAGCTGTCTGGATTTTATTTGGTTTTGTTCTTGAACAACTCTAGCTTGAGATGGAACCCCAAATTATTCTTTTGACAATAGCTAGGATGGTTCACATTTCTCATTTTCCTTTTGGCCCACAAACCTAAGGTTTCTTTGTAAAAATCTGTCACAATTCAAAGATTCACAAATGAGAATCAGCAGAACTATTCAACTCCTTTTTTAAAAATGAAAGTTCCTTCTGCCTCTCTCTGTTTCTTAAGGCCACTAGTCCATGTTAGGTGACAGCTCATTTGATTTTAAGTCTACTTTTTAAATAACAAGTGAGTCATTTTAGGAGGGATATTAGAAGCTTACTTTAGTTGTGTGATAATGTAATAAAATGGCCATGTATAAGAAATGTGAAATCAACAATTTCTGTATCCTTCATATTTTAGTTATCAAAGAATCTTAGTCTAACATAATTAGCTTCAGTAACACATGATAAAGGCTAATCTCTTAAACATATAACAATTGACATATCTTTTTCTCCTTACATTGTGTATTCAAAATTCATATTTTCGCCAAGAAAATGAAAAGGTATTTAATGAAGAAAATGTGAATGTCATTAAACAACATTTTGTTTAAAAACTTTTAAAAAACTTTTGGCACTGAAAACCTGATTCCTCACCAGTTCATATATTTCAGTACTGTTATTGTTATAACAGCTGCTAGCCTATTTTCTATTTTTATGTATTTTTTCTTTGTGACATTGCTTTTTTGAATAAATGTTTATTGTATCCATTGTAACTTGATTTATATTATAGAAAAATATTCATTAATTTACATAAACCCTACAACATCTTTTCCTAACAAATTGCTAGACTTTCATCAAACATTTTTACTATCAATTCTCCTTGGAATTTACCTGAATTCCCAGAATTCTTGCTGGTCAATTGAAAATTCCTTGTGTCGACTTCCAGTGGTGACAGGCTGCACCGAATGGCGGCTTTTGTTAGCCGCCCGCCTGGGAGTGCGTCAAAGCCTGAAGAGACAGCGTGCAACAGCTGTCTCTCGGCTAGGAACCCCGTCCCTCGGGTGAAGAGGGGGGGTGAGTTAGTCCGGATAGGTCTAGAGCTCCCTCTCACCCCGGTTTTTTCTCTGATCGGGGTTGAGGGGTGAGAGCTCGACCAAAGTCTGGACGTTCTCCGCGCCCCAGGATGCCTTCGCTCCTACTCATTTGGAGCGAAGCCAGATGCAGCTCCCACCTCTGCTACTGAAAGTTACTTGGATTTAAACTATAAACAGACGGAACTAAGCAGGAGGTTTGGAGTAGTTTCGGATTACTTGGGACTTTGACTCTGAGAATATATTAGCATCTTCTTTTTTTTGGTGGAGATTTAAAGTGAGAGGAAGATGGCTGCGGAACTGCCATTTCTCTGGAATAGATAAGAAACTTTCGCTTTTCACTTTCACTCTCTTCTGGTTACTAACTGGATAAAGACACATTGTGGCTCCTTTGGCTTTTGGAAAGTTTTAGTTGTAACAAATTTGTAATGCCTATTTGTTGGTGATACTTATTATTTTTATGGATTACTGAAGTGATTTTTAAAGAAGTTTGGAGAATGGCTTTAAAATGGCTGCGGAACTAAGAAAGAAAGAAAGAAAAATCCATACTTTTTTTTTGCTGGTTGAATGGTTGTATTGTAATTTTTCCTTTTTTATTGAAAATGCCTTTATCTTTAATTACAAATGACTTACAGCATGTTTTGAAGCAAGCAGCAAAGCA
>NW_015389027.1:16969-33629 GCF_001527695.2 Protobothrops mucrosquamatus
AAAAAAATTTGATTTGCAGAGTGAAGAGATCCAGGAGGATAACTTTATATGAACGTTTTGAAAGTTCTTTATTTTTAAAATTTTTGATTTGGAATATTAATGGTCTTTAGAAAGTATTGTAAAAAGAAAGAATATTTTAATGTTTGAAGAATTTTTATTGTTTTAAAGGATTATATTGTTTTAGACTGAAAGTATGATATTTTATTGATCTGTTGGATATATATTATTTGAATTAATAAGAAAGAAAATTTTATTTAAAGGATTGAAGTATTTGATAAAGAAGAGAGTAGATGAGTATATTATTAAAATTTGTTGAAAAAAAGAAAAGAAAGAAAATCTTATTTAAAAGACAAGTATTTGAGATAAAAAAAGAGTTCAGATGATTAATGATATAATTGTATTATTTTAAAGGACTTATACTGTCTTAGAGGAAGTTAAAGATGGTTTTTAATGGGTTTAAGATATTTGGATGATTAATAGCAGTAAGATTAGTAGTTAATTTTTACTTTTTATTTTTGTAGAAATGGTAAAGTTTAATTTTTAGATATTTGGATTTGGGGAAGATGAATAATTATATTTTGAGTTTTGGAGTTTTTATAATTAAGTTTGTTATTGTTTATTAGAGTTAAAGTAAATTAATACTTGTATGTATTATAATCAGATTGTTTTAGTTAGATTTGGGTTGTTCATGTGACTACTCCTGTATTTAGTTCTGGGAAGTCCGGGGGGGGGGGGAGGAAAGGGATGAAGGGATAGTTTTATAGAGAAAGACTAGGGGATAGAAATTATAAAAAAATGATGTATTTGTATATTATAGGTAAATAATGAAATTGTATTGAAAAGAGAAGATGCTCGGTTGGTACCCCAAACTGCACTCGAGGAGGGGTTAAGAAGGGTATGGGATGTAGGCAGGTGGAAAGGAGGAAGGAGGAGAGGTTGTGGGTTCAGGCGGAGGAAGGAGAGGAAAGTGAATGAGGGTGGAGGCAAGGCGGGGGCTGCCGAGCGTCTCCGAAAATGTATTGAACAAGATTTTTTTTTTGCTTGTGTATGTAAATGCATCATATTGTTATTTGTTGTTCAACTATAAAAGTTAATAAAAAATTTTATATAAAGAAAATTCCTTGTGTCTTCTAGACTAAGTGGTCCCTTTAACATTTATTATGCAGACATCATAACCAGCATCTGACAGAAAAAATCCCAGGCTGTTTCTAGGAAGATTTGCAATCCAAAATCTCCCATCACACAGAAGACCATGTACCAATAAAACGATTGGTCTTGGCCCTGCAAAAGAATCCAAGAATACATGATTTATTGTATGTTATCTATAAGTATAATGCTCCTCCACAAATAGTACCTACATTTTGTCTTGTTTAGACCCCTTTACAACGTCACACTTACATTAGGATTGTGCAGAGGCCTGAATTCAAAAGGCAAAATATAATCTTTACCCATGCACCCTTCCTTGAGGGCATTCTATACCAAATGCTTCTCTTCCTAAGATTATGGGCCATCTGCAACGGCAGCCAGAGGATCCCAGGAACAGTTGTAGCTGCTGTAAGGTTTTCTGAACAGGTGCTATGTGCCTAGCCACACACTCCATCAATCACACTTTGTTCAGCAGAACCTTAAGTGTGCTACTAAATCTACCACTGAATTGCTTTAACAATATCTGAAAACTGTCCCAACTGAAAGAACTCTGGTCAATGAATAGCAATAAAGTTTCATAACAATTGAGCAGATTTAAATATATAAGAACACAAGAAGTTCCTGGTCCATGTAGTGCTGCAACTGTTGTGTTGGCTGCTGCTGCTGGGAGAGCAATCCTCGGCCAGGGCTCACATTTAATTTTTCTACCAATGTGAAGTAGGACCAGGAAGATTCTCAAGTCATGGACCAGCACTTCTGGTCAGCACTAAGTGCCAGGATTAAAGTTAATGTGTAGCCACAAAGTAGCAATTCTGATTGTTGGTAGGGTATAATCTAAACTGGTTTTGCCCCATCTAGACTCCCACAACCTCCAGGAACCAATATAAAATTTCACTAACTCTAACCCTGGGACAATAATCTACAGCTGTGCATCATCAGCAGAGTGAAACTTTCACTCCAAGCTGACAATCACTCCCAGTTTCAAAATGGGTTTAAATAATATAAGTGAGTGGGGGGGTGAGTTAGTCCGGATAGGTCTAGAGCTCCCTCTCACCCCGGTTTTTTCTCTGATCGGGGTTGAGGGGTGAGAGCTCGACCGAAGTCTGGACGTTCTCCACGCCCCAGGACGCCTTCGCTCCTACTCATTTGGAGCGAAGCCAGATGCAGCTCCCACCTCTGCTACTGAAAGTTACTTGGATTTAAACTATAAACAGACGGAACTAAGCAGGAGGTTTGGAGTAGTTTCGGATTACTTGGGACTTTGACTCTGAGAATATATTAGCATCTTCTTTTTTTGGTGGAGATTTAAAGTGAGAGCAAGATGGCTGCGGAACTGCTGTTTCTCTGGAATAGATAAGAAACTTTCGCTTTTCACTTTCACTCTCTTCTGGTTACTAACTGGATAAAGACACATTGTGGCTCCTTTGGCTTTTGGAAAGTTTTAGTTGTAACGAATTTGTAATGCCTATTTGTTGGTGATACTTATTATTTTTATGGATTACTGAAGTGATTTTTAAAGAAGTTTGGAGAATGGCTTTAAAATGGCTGCGGAACTAAGAAAGAAAGAAAGAAAGAAAAATCCATACTTTTTTTTTGCTGGTTGAATGGTTGTATTGTAATTTTTCCTTTCTTATTGAAAATGCCTTTATCTTAAATTGAACAAGACTTTTTTTTTGCTTGTGTATGTAAATGCATCATATTGTTATTTGTTGTTCAACTATAAAAATTAATAAAAAAAATTATATATATAAAAAATAATATAAGTGAGAAGAGAAACTTTGCAATATTCCAAACAGAACAAAGAAATTGATTAGCCATTGGAAATACACAATAAGAATGAATTTATTTATGAATAACCAAGGGGTAATGCTTAGTATTCCCTGCCCTTGATACTAGTTTAGGAAGATACCATGGTTGATTGTGTTCAATGTCACCAAGGAGTCTAAGAGGACCAGGACAGATGCACCACTCCTGTCTCCATTCATTAGAATGATAAATGCAGCTTCTGTCTGTTGGTAGAAATTCTAGCCCACTGAATAACACCAAACAGCAAGTTGAAATTAGACAGAGATTTATTGGATATAACGGTTTGCAAAGCGTGGTGGACTCCAAATAAATATTTGAGCCACACCTAGTCACAACAAAGACACACATTATATACATTCTATCCCGACGCCTTGGCCCCTCCTCTGAGGTTACAATCTTATCANAATCCTATAGCTCAGTGTGGAAATCCTATAGCCTACGTGCAGAACTCTTACAAGGTACGTGTACATGTAGAAATTGTGTAGAAATCTTGCAGTCTACGTGTAGAAATTTTGTGTAGAAATCTTACTGTCTGCGTGTAGAAATTTTACAGAGTACGTGTCACTTAACTTTACTTTTTATTCTAAAATTTTATTCCTAACATGTCCCATAAACTAGATTGAAAATAATGAAGACTATTCACTTCCACCAGGATCATGTGTAATGGACTCCCTATCATTTTCTTAACTACAGTTGGAGACTAGACTAAAGTTGGAGATTAAATGAAAGTTCTCAAGTACAGATGGGTTAAGGAATGGCTCCTGTAAAAGAGAGACCATCAAACTTTTGTCAAGTAAAGTGGCAAAACTCTCTCCTTCAGAGAAACTTAATTATCTCCTGAATCCAGCCCAGTGGTGGGATTCAGCCAGATTCATAAGGTAGAACCGGTAGCCAATTTTTTGTTGCCCAGGCCCAGAATGGACCTCCGGGGGTAGCATCCACACAGAGAACTGGTTGTTCACATATTTGAATCCCACCACTGATCCAGCCACACATGGTCAACCAGGAACCTACAGGAGCCACAAAGGGCATGGATACAGCCCACAGAAATAGAGTTGATGCTACAGAGAAACCCATAATTTATTTGGTTCCACAAGTTCAAAGGAATCCCAAACTGAACCACCCATCATAAAACACCACTAATAGCTCCACAATTATTTGTAGAAAGGTAATATAATACACATGCCAAGTATCTATGGCTTACAAAAAAAAAAAAACCAGCAGAAGCTCTTTTTCAGTCAAAGCTGAAAAGAGGAGCAGTATTCTACTTCCCCCCCAGAAGGCATAGTGATATTTTCAGGACCACATGAATGACTATATATGCAGTATGTAAGCAATTCAGATCTGGAAATATCATGTTACAGACCTACCTTCATTACGTGGACAGTGTTTTCCATGAGGAATTCTGTTTAACTGAAGGTAATAACCATCATCAGTCAGAACTTCATACCCTTCACTGGAATATCCCCAATGTTGGATGATTTCAGGCTGTAAATGAAATAGTAAATTCTTGCTCAAGATCTAAGTTGTATACCTATGGAATATTTCATCTGTTCAGTAGCTTGAATATATTTCTATTTTATATACATTTGTGGCTTCATCTTCAGATTTAGTGACTTAGCAGTTCTGGAAAAACTAACCCTGATGGAACATGCAACAATTAATTGCACCTAAATTTTTTTTTAGCTAGCCACCCTTGACTGAGCTTGGTTCATACGCCCTCCCTGGATAAGGAAACTCTGAGTTTGGAAAGCTACATCTTCATAACTGCTCAATGAAACTGCTGTGATGCCCCCTACACAATGTAGCCTTTGGGGATACGTGGAAATTGCAGCTGGTACACAATGCGTTAGCAAGAGTATTGGCAGGGCAGCCCCACTAATGTAGAATTACTCATATGCCAAAATTGCTGCATTGGTTGCCAATAGGCTCCTGGGTCCAGTTCAAAGTGCTTTGCGGCCCTTCAAAAGAACAGTCCGAAGGCACTGTTCCTACCCCTTTCCAAAACTGAATCTGCTCCTCTGATTCAACTGGGTGGAAAATTCTGTCCCCACATCAGGTTATGCTATGTACCACCTTAGCATATTTAAGTATTTAGACTTGATGTTGCCTTGGAGGTCAATGACAGTTGAATTCAATTTTTCAAGGTAGCGATTAAAACAAAGCCATTCTTTGTTTAAAAAGTCATGGGCTGGTACACAAAGCACATGCTGCAGTGGGAAAATATATTTGTTCTTGTCCTGGTGGTGGTGGTGGTGGAGGAGGAGTTGGGGAGGAGTCAACTTACTTGTTTCATATCAAAACTTACAATTGTCATGAATCCTTGAGGATTCAAATGTCTTTATCTAAAAGATTCTTCTGAATTTGTTGTCTGCTGGATTAAGCATGCCAATACCAGAAACAGCCACATCCCACCTGCATGGAAAGTGTTTTAAAATTATAATTTTAGTGTCTGAAAACCTTCAGGAATCTTTTTAACTAGGCATTAGAATACATTCACCTGGCTGTAATGTGTTAAAAATAGATTTTTAAAAAGAAAAAAAATATTTACAGTCCAAACATAATTTAAAGTCATTTTAGAAAAGACCATTAAATTAAATGGAAAAGAAGTCAAAGGCAAAACCTTGGTTTTTATACCAATGGGATGAAGAGATAATTTGTCCAGAGTAACATCTTTTTCATTTCATTCTTATAAGTTGTCATTTTGAAATGCACATTCAAAACAGCCTCAGTCATATCTTCTTCAATTTCCTTTTTTAAAGCCATTTAAAGAAGATTCTCTTAAGCCACAATCTTAAGTGAAATTTACGAGTGCATTGTTCCCAAATATATTTGAATTTTTCAAGGTTATTTTTTTCCATTCTGTGTTAGTACTGTCTCATTTTTAATTATAATTTTTAGTTCTTTCTGGTTCCTTCTAGTCTCCAGCCTTCAAAGTACCATTTTACCATAGGAAGGATTCTTATAATTAATTACAAAATCTTATTTCAAATCTGTCTTTAGCCCTTTAGCCCATCATAAACTTTCCAGAATCAACATTCTAATACCCTTTTTGCTTATTTCAAAATTAAAAAAAAATGTTAAGACCATAAATTTACTTCTGCTGAGGACTGAAGGAGAATCACCCAATGTAATGAAAGGTTAACTGTTGTTTTGAATATTCTCAATATCCAAGAAGCAGTTAACAAGCAATTGAAAGAAAGAAAGAAAGAAAGAAAGAAAGAAAGAAAGAAAGAAAGAAAGAAAGAAAGAAAGAAAGAAGGAAAGGAAAACCAATGTCCTTTTGAAATCTCCAAACTGTGCTTGGGCAAAACTTGGTTTCTCCCAGCTACCAGAGCTCCAAACCCACCAGAGACGGCTGTTATATGGTCTCCTCATAGAGATCCTCCATATGATGCCCTTAAGGGTGATCCCAGGTCTTTCTATTTATTTGGAGAGAAATTCCAAGAGATCAGTCCATTCATCATCTCTTTATTCCACTATTACCATTGACTCCACTAAGAATGGAGCTGTCTTTAATCCACCATTGCTTCCATAGAAGTCCATATCATATTCCTTTCAATGCACACATAAGTGAAGGTAGATTCCCAATGGAGCTATCCATGCTGTTAGCATCTTATAGACATAAAACTCCCCCAAGAAATTAAAAGGGAAGGAGGAGCCTAGCATCTGAATCACAAACTCAACTGAAATCCTGAAGAAGGCCTGAAGGACCTTCTCTCTAATTATTTCCTGACCAAGAGGAGGAAAAATGAATAAAGAACAAAGTAATTTGCAAATAGCATTAAATTAAAAGACGTTTGCTTCTGGGGAGGAAAGTATGGCAAATCTAGAAAGCATACTAAAAAGTAGAGACATCACCATGCCACCAAAAGTGTGTACAGTCAAGGCCATGGTTTTCCCAGTTGCAATGTATGGCTGTGAAAGTTGGACCATAAGAAAGACTGAGCGACAAAGAATTGAGGCCTTTGAACTATGGTGCTGGAGAAGACTCCTGTGAGTCCCCTGGACTGCAAGGCATTCAAACCGGTCAGTCCTAGAAGAGATCAACCCCGACTGCTCTTTAGAAGGCCAGATCCTGAAGTTGAAACTCAAATACTTTGGCCACCTAATGAGAAGGAAAGACTCACTGGAGAAGGGCCTAATGCTGGGAAAGATTGAGGGCAATAGAAGAAGGGGACGACAGAGAATGAAGTGGCTGGATGGAGTCACTGAAGCAGTTGGCGTGAACTTAAATGGACTCCAGAAGATGGTAGAGGACAGGAAGACCTGGAGGAACATTGTCCATGGGGTCGCAATGGGTCGGACACGACTTCGCAATTAACAACAACAACAAATATTTATGGGAGCAAAGAAAAATGCTCAAATAAAAATATTTTAGAATGGCATAGCAAGAAGAAATAGCACATAATCCACCCTTGCGTGGGAATCTAAAGAAACATTGACATTTCTTGCAATCAGAACATTTGAGATAATAGGAAAAATAAGCCATTCTGAGAGATTGTTGTCTTTCCAACAGGAAGACATAAAGTCAAGAGATATAAAACAGCAAATTCTATATACAGATATCGAAACATGCCAGCTAGCATTCACGCAGAGGCATAAGGAAAGAGCAGTTGTGCTAAGAGTTGTAAATTGGAACAGGAACTCCTTCTCCATCCCCAGCAAAATGAGGTTAATTGAAAGTAATGACAGTCTCCTGCTGAAACTATTACACATTATAAGAGAGAAATAACATGGAGGGATATATATTTAATCTAAAACAGGGATCTTCAAACTTGGCCCTTTTATGACTTGTGGACTTCAACTCCCAGAATACCTCAGCCAGGCACACTGGCTGAGAAATTCTGGGAGTTGAAGTCCACAAGTCATAAAAGAGCCAAGCTTGAAGACCCCTGCTCTAAAAGATATAATTTGGCTTTCTGATGTGGTACAGGACTTGGTACTCTCTTCACTTTTTAGCATCTACATGAAGTTGTTTAGGTGAGATCATCCATCACCATGGGATGAGGTATCATCAGTACACTGATGATACTCAACTTTAAATCTCTGTCCCAGGTGGAACCAAGTGATTCTGTTACTGCCCTCTTGTGATGTCTGGAGGCTGTGGGGTCTGGATGGGGAGAACAGGCTTTCACTGAAAATTGTTAAGACCAAGTGGCTTTGGGTGTGTGGAGCTTTGGGATCCACAACTTTAACATCTTTAATTCTGGTTGAGTTTGCATTGCATCAGATAGACCTGGTGTGCAATTTAGAGTTCTCCTAGACTTTTAGATGCTGTCAAAGAGCAGGTGGCAGTCCTGGCTAGAAGACCCTTTGTGCAACTTGTGCTTTGTGCCAATTATACCCTTTCCTGGATGAGATCAGTCCCTCAGGCCCTGGTTATTTTGTGCTTGGATTATTGCAATCAGTTCTATATAGGGCTATCCTTGAAGAGTATTCAGAAGCTACATCTGGCACAGAATGCAACTGTGCAGATAGTTTTAGGGGTCCCCAGGATGACCAAGGTAACACCATTATTGCATAAGCTGTACTGGTTGCCAGTTTGTTACTGGATCCAATTGAAGGTGGTTGTTATCACATTTAAAAACTTTTATGGAATGTTTCCAGGTTACCTGAGAAACCATCTCACCCCAATGGGATTGGCCATGCTCACTTGTGCCGGGAGAAGGGGATATTATGAACTCCATTAGTTAAGAAATTCTGCCCAGTAGAATCCAGGAGAAGACTCTTTTCTGCCTGGCTCCACATTCTGGAGCATTGTTCCCATCAAGGTAGCATCTGTCCCCACCCTCTTGGCATTCCAAAACAATCATAAAACTTGGTTCTGTCTTTTGGCCTCGGACCCCAATGGGATGTTCAATATTGGAACTTGTTAGTGGATTAAAAGGAAGACCCCCCCACCTTCACCCTCTTGTATACTTAGTTAATTTTTGTTACTTTTAGTGTTAATATTTATTGTTTTAGTGTTTGAATTTTTATATTATTTTAATCATTTTGTAAGCTACTCAGAATCTCTTGATAGGAAGATGGGAGGTGTATAAATTTAATAGATAAATAAATAATAACAAGACATTCTTTTCCATTTAAACTGTATTATCCTATTCTTAAATGAAAATATCAGTGATGAAATTGACGAAGTAAAGACTGTAACTTAAAATGACTTTTCCGGATGATCATCAAGGATTAGTTGTAAGAATCTTCCTCAAATGAGGATGAAGATCAGTCTTTAGATGGTGTTAAATACTACCGTTATTTGCTTCAAACTTGAGTAGAAGGAGCCAATTTTCAATTCAAACTATGCGTCTCAGTATTCAAAAGCATTCAAGACCAAATAACTTCATTTTATGTGAGCTATCTGGTATCTTTACATATAGAACCAGCAAGCTTTCTTCTGGTGATGTTCAATTGCTTGCCTTCAATGCTGCTAAAAGATAGATACAATCAGTTGGATTAACAGTTCAGGACCTTATATGTCCCTACCAGTTGGTAGACATTGAGAAGGTTTAACACGTTATTATGTTGTCCTTTCTATTTAGACTGCTGGCTGTTGGTGGCTACTGCTAAATGGATCCATACTTTTGACAGATGAAAAGATCACATTTTTATTCTTGGCAGAAAGCATGCAGAAACCTTCAGAAAGGTAGTTAAATTCTGTACTTTTCCTAATGCTATGTGTAAATATAGCAAACGAGGGTCTTCACAATCCTAAATTCTTCTACATTTCTTCCCTAGTATGGAAAAACCAGTATAGTCAGCATATTTTGTATTTGTGAATTTTTAATTTTATTGCTCCTTATATGTTTTAGGTTATGTTTATGTGTGATGGTAGTGAACTTCAGTTAGAACATAGAATAATAGGGTTGGAAGGGTCCTTGGAGGTCTTCTAGCTGAACCCCCTGCCCATGGCAGGATGTCCTATACCATTCTGGACAAATGGCTGTCCAGCTTCTTCTTGAAAATCTCTAGTGATGGAACACCCACAGTTTCCTGAGGCATGCTGTTCCGCTGATTAATTGTTCTCATTTTTAAGAAATTCCTCCTTAGTTGTAGATTGGATCTCTCTTTGATGATCTTACACTTGTTATTTGGAGATTAAGTTGACTCCTTATTCTCTATGACAATCCCCCAAGTACAGAAAGACTGCTATCATATCACCCCTAGTCATTCTCCTTGTTAGACTTAGACATATCTCGTTCCCTTGTATGGTTTAGCTTCTAGATCCCTTATCATCTTTGTTGCTTTTCTCTGCACTCTTACTCAACATATTTTTTGTATCGCAGTGACCCGAACTGGATGCAGTATTCCAAGTGTAGTCTCACCAATGCAGTATAAAGCAATCCTATAACTTCACATGATCTTGAAATTATCCCTCTGTTGATGCAGCCAAGACCGTATTAGCTTTTTTTGGCAGCTGCTGGCACACTACTGGCTCATACTTTAGTAGTGGTTGTTGTGTCCTGAGCCTGCAGAAGCAGGCTCAGGACGTTGCAAGAGTCCCGGGCATTTGCAAAAGCTGCCCGGGACCAGACTGCGTGGCGCCGGCCTTGCGCGCATACGTAAGGCGGGAAAAGACTGCCTTGTGATTGGTTGGAATTGCTCGGGGATCAGAGGGTATAAATAGAAGCCTGCGTGCCTCTGCTCGGGTTGTTCGTAGATTGTAGTCAGAGAATAAAGACATGTTGGAAATGCATTGCTTCAAGCGCCATTATTCTCCGGACTTAACAGTGGTCTACTAGGACATCTAGATCTCTCTCACAATTGCTACTATTGAGCCAGATACCACCTATTTAATATCTGTACATTTCCTTTATATAAAAAAAAGTCTAAGTAAACTTTGTATCTAAACCAGCCTCATATTTATAGCATATCACAGTCCTAAAATTTAAGAGAGACTTATCTTTAGATCAATTAATACTCCCCACACCTGTTTTGGAAGGGAAAAATGGGAAAATCCCATAGGAAATCTGCCCCTGTTCCTGTGATATAGGTATTGCAGAAATCAAGCCAATGTTCTTCTGTCTTGCCAATTCTATAGTGACGTTCACCATTCATTGTGACTATTCACAGTTACAACAGCACTGAAAATATGACTTATGACCAGTTTTCACACTTATGACAGTTGCAACATCCCATGGAGAAATGATCAAAATTCAAATGCTTGGAAACAGACATGTATTTATGGCAGCTCCACTGTACCAGAGTCATATGATCACCATGTGTTACCTTTCCAGCTGGTTTCTGGCAAGCAGGGACAATGGGGGGAAGCCAGATTCACATAACGGCTGCATTGATTTGCTTAACAACTGGGCAAAAATCATAAAATGGGATGCAACTCACTTAACAACTGTCTTGCTTAGCAACAGAAATTTTCGGCTCAACTGTGGTTTTTACGTTGAGGACTAGCTGTAATTGATTGCCCCTCTTGTTTAAATTTTCACACTCCGGTTTTGTTTGCACTGTTAAATTATCAACAATCAAAATAAATCTATTTCTCTAAATTCTCAAAATTTTGTTAAATTATGTTTAAGCTTCGCCCACCAAATAGCTGCTAATAGTTCTTGTTAGGGCCGTGATAGCGAACCTATGGCACGCATGCCAGAGGCCTTCACCTGGGTTTTACAAAACCTTTTCGCTTTAGGCCTCCACTGCCATGTGCAAAAAAAAAAGGTTTAATCAATCAATCAATTTCAACTTCTTGCGGGGGAAAATGATCTTGCAAAGTTGGAATTGATTGATTGAACTTTTTAGTCCCACCCAGTCTGCTGTTATCACCGAAGCCACGCCCATCCAATGGGCCACACCCACCCAATGGGCCATGCCCACCCGGCACCCAATGATACATAAGTGGGTTTTGGGTTACAGTTTGGGCACTCGGTCTCTAAAAGGTTCACCATCACTGTGTTAGTGAATAATTTTGTGCTGTTCATTTTATTGCTTGTACTTTTCTTGACCAAATAAAATTCTGCTGGTCTAGAATAATAAAAGAAACCTATTTTATGAAACTATTTTCCTGCAATAAATGTTTTGTCTTAGCCATGTTGAGTACAGCAGAAAAAAATAATTATTTGATGAAAAAAAAGGTATAAAGTAAGATCTCTTCAAAGGTACTATTGAAGAACTATTTATATGTACGCTGAGAACTTTGATAAAATATCAGCTACCCTACTCAAGAACCATTGATTTTCCTGAATTTTTGTAAAATAAGCAAAGTAATGCACTAAACAAATATAGAAAAAGTTTACTATAATTTTGGAAATTATGTAAAGGGTATGTATAATTGTGTTTTCTTAATAACCTTATTTAATTTAAAAAGCTGGATTGTAAGATTTCAAGAAACAGACAAGTGGCTGAGATGTTATGTTTCTTTTTCCCAAGAAACTCCCAACCCTGACATTAATCCTTGTACTTCTGCATCAATTGAAGCACATCAGGATACAAGCACTGTGGAGCATACAGACCCAAGGTAGGATCAAAATGTTGCCAATCAAAAATATCCTTATAGAAAACTAAATGAGCAATTCGAGTAGGCAGTGATTTAATATTCCTTGGGGTTGTATTAATATCATTTCCCCCACTCCACACAGCTACTGGCACACTAACATCTTCTATTTGATAAAACGGAGGTGTTGTCTGTGGATGAAAAGAAGAGAAAAAAAAGAAGAATGTGATTTGGAAATTGCCCTCAGTGTGCAGAGAAGTTGCCTAATGGATTCATGATACCTTGACAGCTGCTTAAATCCATAGCGTAGGCAACTGTCAGGATTATCTGTCAAGTACAGCAAGGCTAGGATTGGTAATTGACTTTTGGCATTGAAAAGGGAGGATGGCAAGAGGTCTCTGCCACTTGAACACTCCATAACTCTTCTCAAGTCCAAACCAGGGCAGGAAGAAAAAGAAGAAGAAAGTTTTTACTGGCTTTGAAATACAGGAAGGAAGAGCAAACTTAGGGTCTGAGGCAGCTTCTCCTAAACAGAAGTGGTCAATTGAGAAGTTAGATTCAGCTTACTTGAAGCTTCATCATAAGATTACAAGTGTCCTCTGTGAGGCTCAGGAGAAGATATTATTTTTAGAAAAATAGATGACCATCATACTTTTTTTACCTTGTTGTATACGTCTGTGTTCTTATAACCATAGTCATAGTTTTTAAATTCCTCAGAAATTAGAATCTAAAAGCAAATAAAAACATTACTCACAATTTAAAAATTAGTTTTGAAATCTTAATCCTAAAAACTATTAACAAGGCAGATGTAGGCTTCCGGTGGCTGGGCGGCTGCCGAAGGAGGCTTTTTGACAGCCTCCCGTCCGGGACTGCGTAAAAATTGCCGAAACAGCGGATACCAGCTGTTTGGTGGTTTGAACCTTCTCTCCAGGCATAGGAGAGAAGGAGAGCTTACTCTGGAGTAGGAGTTGAGTTCCCTAGTCTCCCTGGGGGGCTCCCAGGGAGGCGAAGGTGAGAACTCCTCCGGAGCCCAGAGTTCCTCCACAGATCGGGATGTCTTCGTTACTTTGCGAAGCCAGACGCCGTCTCCACCTTTGATGTTCTTTTTTGACTTTAATTGTGAGTAACTTTCATCAGACAGAGCTGTCTAGGAAATTTGGACTTTTTATAAAGAAATTATAACTTTGACTCAGAAGAATTAAGTACTCTTCTCAATTGCCTGAAATCGAAAGTTAACAGACAANAATTGTGTGAGAACATGTCTCAAATTTTTCAAGGTTTTGCTTTTCATATGGATCGTATAGAGGCGCGTGTGGAAGAAGTGGGAGAAAAAATGGAAGGAATGGAGGAGAGAATAGAAAAAGTAGAAGAGGGTATAGAGATTGCTCAAAATGATATTGTAATGACACAATTTAGAGAAATGGAACATGCAATAAGAATCAGAGGCTTGAAGGAGGATGCACAAGAGAAACTGAGGGAGGAGGTATCAGCTGCCTTAGTGTTGGTTTTTGACTGCGATCCTGAAATTATATATGGAGAAATAGAAAAAATATTTAGAGTCAATTCATGGGTCGCACGTCAGAGAAAACTGCCCAGGGATGTTGTTGTCTACTTTTCTAGAAAGACACGTCGAAATGATATCATACAGGCCTTCTACCAACAGAGATTTCAGATTGCTGCTCAAGATGTTATACTTTTGAAAGAAATACCTTCAAAAATTTTAAGAAAAAGAAAGGAATTTGCTTTCTTAGCTCAAGAATTGAAGAAGCAGCAAGTTCCTTTTAGATGGGAAATACCAGTTGGAATGGCCTTGACATATGCTGGGAACCGTTTTAGACTCAACACAGTTTCGAAGGCTAAACATTTTTATTCAACGATTCTGAAAGCTGACTCATCTTTTACATCGCCAGTTAAAGGAACAGAAGAAGGAGTGGAACAACTGATTGTTGACTTGCCTGGAGCTATGTCGCTATCTGCAGGAGAATTTCAGAATTTACAAACGTTGGAGGCAAAGGATGATCCAAAAGACCAGAGAATGACACGTGCAGCTTACAAGCGTAAGGAAAAAGAACAGCAGAAGGAGGCTATGCCACAAACATGTTCAACTACTTCGGAGCCAGTGGGAGGGGCTAGGCCCAAAAGATCTGTTATGGTGGATCTGCAAGGGATGCTTCAGAAGCTTCAAAAGCCAAAGGATGGTTAAACTAATAACTTTAAATGTTAATGGTTTGAACTCACCACAAAAAAGGAGGAAAATATTTTATTATTTGAAGCAACACAAAAATGATATTATATGTTTACAAGAGACGCATATTACATTAAAAGACCAAAAGTATCTGCTTAATCCTAAATTGGGTCTACATTTTATTGCCCCTGCTCCAAAGAAGAAAGCGGGTGTAGTCTTTTATGTTAAGAAGGGACTGATGCCAAAGTTAATAGATGCTGATGTAGAAGGAAGATTTGTGTTTATTGAAATTATATTGAATGGGAAAAAATGTCTCCTGGTGGGTTTATATGCACCTAATTCATATCAACAACAAAAGCAATTTTATACTCTTTTACATCAAAAGATAATACAATTGGATTACAAATCTGTTATTATGATGGGAGATTGGAATGGTGTAATAGACTCAAAAAAAGACAAAAAGACTTCTTCTAAAATTTCAATGCAAACTAAACTACCTAAAAGTTTTTTTGCATTACAGGAAGACCTTGAATTAAGAGATATATGGCGAGCGAGGAATACAGGAGAAAGTGACTTCACCTTTTTTTCGGATAGGCATCAATCTTATTCCAGAATTGATTTTATTTTGATTACTAATGATTTGATTTCTAGGGTTAAGAAGGTGAAGATTTTTCCCAAGATATTGTCAGACCATAGTCCTGTATGGATGGAATTTTCAATTGATGGAGGTAGTAGAAGGACTTGGAGATTAAATGAGAATTTATTGAATTATGAAGCAAATGTGCAGAAACTTAAAGACTGTTTAAAAGACTTTTTTATGCTGAATATGAACAAAGGCACCTCTATGTCAATGGTTTGGGACGCAAGCAAAGCAGTAATGAGGGGTGCCTTAATTTCAATGAATTCTGCTTATAAGCGATATCAGCAACAAAGGTATAAAGATATAGAGCAAGAGATAAAAATAAAGGAAAAAGCTTTCTCCTTAAACCCAACGGATAAGAATTTAAAGGCATCTATTGCAATGTTGAAAGAACAATTTAATATGTTGCTTTCTGATCAAATTGCTGTTAATTTGAAATACATGAAACATAATACATTCTGCAATGCAGATAAACCTGGAAGATGGTTAGCTTATCAATTACGCAAGAAACAAAAACAAAGACTTATTGAGAAAATAAACTACAAGGGTAAAGAAGTTTTTCAGCAGGACCTGATTAAAAGGGCTTTTTCGGAATATTTTTCTAAATTATATGCCTCTGAGAATATACAATCTTTTGAAATAGATAATTATTTGCAACAAGCAAATTTGCCTTGTCTTATTGATGATCAAAAAGGATTGATGAATTGTTCGATTGTGTTGGAAGAGATTACAGAGGCAATTAAACAATTGAAGGTTGGTAAGGCCCCTGGTACAGATGGGTTTACTGCAATTTATTATAAAAAATTGTCTGAAGAAATGTTAGAACCCTTGAGATGTCTTTTTAATGATATCTTAATGGCAGGACAAATACCGCCATCCTGGAGGTGTGCATTTATTTCACTCATACCAAAGGAGGATCAAGATATGACTCAGCCTAAAAACTATAGGCCAATATCTTTATTGAATACGGATTATAAGATTTTTGCAAAAATATTAGCTAATAGACTAATGCAAGTATTGAAACGGATTATTCATGTGGACCAGTTTGGATTTATAAATGGAAGATATATGAAGAACAATGTCAGACAAATTGTGAATTTGTTGGAGTATTTGGACAAAAATAATCAAATTCCGGCGGCTCTTATCTTCTTGGATGCTGAAAAAGCCTTTGATAAGTTGGATTGGCAATTCCTGCTACAGTTGGTTGATAGAATGAATTTTGGGGACAGATTTTTGTCAGCGTTAAAGGCTATCTATCAACTACAATTTGCTCAAGTGATAGTAAATGGAGGGTTGACAGAATCAATTAAAATTGAAAAAGGTACAAGGCAAGGTTGTCCACTATCACCTTTATTGTTTATTTTGACTTTGGAGATCTTATTAATCAAGATCCGTGAGTCTTCATCTATAAAAGGAATAACTTTGGGTAAGAATGACTATA
>NW_015389027.1:35711-52807 GCF_001527695.2 Protobothrops mucrosquamatus
GGGGGGCACCGGACACTTCCATGAATGTATTGAGTAGTGTTATTTTTTTTGGTTGATATTGTGATTAATTGCATCATATTTATGTTATTGTTTCTAATTGAAAAATCAATAAAATCTTAAATAAAAAAAAAACCAAGGCAGATGTACAAAAGTATATACAATATTTGTATTATGCAACTTTATAGAAAGAAATAAACTTGCTATTTTCTATTTTTTTTTACTAAATAAGGTAAATAGCACCAAGAATAAACCTTAAAACATTATACATGTAAAACTCATAAAATTAATCCAAATATAATGTGAACTCTTAAATCAAAAACAAAATCCTTAGAAAATAAGAAATACCGTAGACTGGTACTGAACAGATTATTCACTGGTACTGAACACAAGATGCCTATTACTGTTGGTACCAGCTTTGCTTTCTTTTACCACAGGTCTTGTTTGCAGGTCTTTGTACTAGGCATAGTGAAATAAGGGTTTCAGGAAATAGTTCCTCCTACAATTTGCAAATTTATTGTTATTGCAAAATCACAAGATGGAGCCATATGTTTTTACATAGCGTAGGTGTCCATCTCACAAATGTAACTCTGGGTAATGTACAATAAAAAAATCTAGGAAAACAAGAAACATGGATATAACCCAAGAAAGTGTATAAAAATCCAGACATAATAGAGACACATATACTAGTATATGGATTTCCATCTTTTGGTATATTTTGATTGTTAGAATGCATAGTGTCTTCTTTGAGTGCATGAGTATATATGCAACAATCTGAAATAATAGCTACCAGTTCTTTAGCTCGTGTTGACCTTTATACACATCAAGTTCGTCTCAAGATCCTAGGATGTCATAATATATCAGTGTGCTATATGTTCACATCCAAGGAGTGTGACATTTTGTAACTGAGACATGGAAATTTTGCCAATGTGCAGATTTTCTATTTTTTTCTAATTCTGTATTTCAATAATTTTCTAATTATTGGTTAATTGCACAGTCAGCCAGATGTACTAATATACCTTTCCATAGCCATTTGCAATTTACTGATGGTGAACTAGTTCTTTTGGATTGCACACATGATGCCTATTATTATTGATACCAGCTTTGCTTTCTTTTACCACAGCTGTCCTGTTTTTGTTGGCAGGTCTTTGTATTATGTTCTCCAGTTCTTTCTATTCTGCTATCTCCAGGTACTGCCACATCCACTATCCATAAGAGTAGAATGTTATGTGGCAGGTGTCTGCCTGGTTGAATTCTAAAGTCCTGAGCCATTTTGCTTCTTCATTTTTCTTTTACTTTCTCTATTTTATGAGCCCACCAGTTCTTGCTTGCAGACAAATAATCTTTCTTGCACCATTACTGCTACTTTGTCATGACGTTGTTTGTAGTCAATCTGTCTGATATTCTTGCAGCAGGTAACTAAGTGATCCACTCTTTCTTCAGCTCCTTTGCAAAGGCAGCACTTGCTATCTGTTGCTGTCTTCTCAATCCTGGCTTTGTATGCATTTGTTCTTAAAGCTTGGTCTTGTGCCACCAGAATTGGTTGTGGGGTGCTACCAATTCAAAGTCTTGCCATTTGGATTACAAGGGGGGCCTGCAATATTTATGCAATTAATCAATGACGTTCTAAGGGAGCACCTATTTAAGGGGGTCCTGGTTTACTTAGACGACATCCTTATCTTCACCGAATCAAAAGAGGAACATGTCAACCTAATCAGAGTGGTTTTAAAGAAACTGCGAGCCGCCCACCTATATGCCAAACTATCGAAATGCGAATTCCACCAGGAAAGGATAGACTACCTAGGTTATCGCATATCCCCACAGGCCATTGAAATGGACCCAGAGAAGGTCAGAGCAGTATTAGAATAGGCACCACCTCGCACAAGAAAGCAACTGCAAAGTTTCCTGGAGTTCGCAAACTTTTACTGCCAATTCATCCCCTCATTTGCCCAGATAACCCTGCCCCTCACTAACTTACTAAAAACAAAGGGAGCATCCTCAGTAAAACCTAGCCGAACCAGTACTGAGGCACCCAGACATGGATAAGCCCTTCGTAATACAGGCGGATGCAAGTGATGTGGCAGTGGGGGCTGTACTATTACAAGAAAACGATGAAGGGGTATTGCAACCCTGTGCGTATACATCCAAGAAACTCACCGAAACAGAACAGCGCTGGCCTGTGTGGGAGAAAGAGGCATACAGGATTTGGTGGTCATTACTCACGTGGCGCCAGTTCCTTGAAGGCAATAAAATCCCTTTCCAGGTGTGGGCAGAAAAATTTGGAAGCCTTGAAAACACCCAGGAAGCTCAACCCCAAGCAAGCCGGCTGGTCCCAGCATTTTCACCAATTCCACTTTACGCTCAAGCATTTGCTGGGGGGAAAGAACTTCCTGGCAGATGCACTCGCATACCCCAATATAACAGCATGCGAGCCACCAACTCTAAACCGATGATGGTAGAATCACAACTGGCAGCGCCAGTAACCACCAGAGCCCAAGCTAAATTAAAACCACAGCTGGGTAGCCAAACAGGAATTGAATTCCGGAAAAGTTTGGAAACAGATGAATGGTTCCAGAAAAATAAACATGTGTGCACAACGAAAGACGGGCTGCCTTGGGTGGGGGAAAAGATATATATACCAACAATCCAAAGAGTCACATTCATGCAGCTTTGCCACGACACAAAATCAGCAGGGCATTTTGGATTTGTAAAAACATTACACTTAATTAAATGGCAATTTTGGTGGCCATCCATGAAAAAGGACATAGAAAGGTATGTGGCCAGCTGCCCAAAGTGTGCAACTGCCAAGAGGTTGCAAGGGAAATTGCCCGGACTGTTACAAACAGTGGCAAATCCCTCAGCCCCCTGGAGAGAAATAGCCATGGATTTTATAGTGGAATTACCAGGAAGCAATGGGAATACTGTTGTCTGGATGGTCACGGACTTGTTTTCCAAACAGGTGCACTTTATCCCTTGCCAAAAGATTTCCACCGCAAAAGCGAAACTTTTCGTGCAGCATATTTACAGATTGCATGGGGCACCCCAACGCATCATATCTCATAGAGGAGTGCAATTTACGTCTGCATTTCGGAAGGAATTTTTATCCCTCTTAGGGACCACTCAGGGACTGTCATCTAGTCATCATTCTCAGGATAACGGTCAATCAGAACGTTGTAACTCAGTACTTGAGCAATACTTAAGATGCTTTATTGATTTCCAGCAAACGAATTGGACGGACTTACTCCCTTTCACAGAAGTTGCCTACAATAATGCAGTCCACTCCAGCACAGGTTACACTCCTTTTCAAATAGCTACTGGTCAAAGTTTCAACCCCATGCCAGAACTAACCCCAAACGAACCGACGATCCCATCACTGAAAGAATGGATGGAACAATTACAAAACACCTGGCCAATAGTTAGAAAAGCTCTAGATGAAGCTAGGCATGCATATAAAGCACAAGCTGATAAAAAAAGGGTTGAGCCTACACCATTCATCATAGGAGAAATGGTGTAGTTATCTACAAAATACCTAAAATCCCTACAACCCTGTAAAAAACTTGGACCAAAATATATAGGGCCTTTTCCAATTAAAAGAATCATAAACCCAGTAACAGTAGAATTAGAATTACCCAAAAATCTTAGGCAAATACACCCAATTTTTCACTGTAGTTTGCTGAAAAGAGAACATCAGTCACCTTTATGGCCAAAAATCCCCACCACCACCACCTCCAATCATGGTGGAAGGCGAACAACACTAGGAAATCCTAGATTCTAGGAGATATCATGGGGCCACTCAATACCTAATAGCATGGAAACACCTCCCTGCCTCACAAAATGAGTGGGTCCATAAATGGCATGTCAGAGTCCAGAAGCTATTAAAGAAGTTTCATACAGAGTATCCTAACAAGCCAGATTAACTTTTACAGGTGGATCTCTCTTATTTTTAAGGGGGCAGGATGTCAGAATCCAATTATATTTCATTTCTAGATATCTACTATGGAAAAACCCCATTTCTGCTCTCTCTGGATTCTGTCATACTACGAAGGGGAAGGCGGATGAGCAGGGGGGTTTTATGGCTCACACTTCCTTCAGTAAACTACAAAAGGACTGGATGTTGATTCCCATCAAGAGGACTGAACATAACAATATGGCCATTGCCTTTCATCTATTCAGCTCTCTGAAGTCTTCCTTTTTGCTGGCAGCGAGGGAAAAGGGGGGGAACAAGGCAATGCCTGGAATCTGGGAAAAGAGGATGAGTGATCGTCACCGGAAGAACTGTGGGGTGGGGGCTGCTTGGGAACACTTAAAACATTAAGGGAGGAAGAGAACTCCTCAGATCCTGTCTAGAACGCCTGCAACCATCTTCTCTTAATAAAGATGCCTGTTGGAAGAGATATTCCGAGAGTTCTGTCTTCTTAAGATGTAAAGTGGGGTGGGTCCTTACAAGATATTTGAATTCTCAAGAATTTAGACCATTGTAAGTTATTTATTTGGATGTGCTTGGAAACAGCAGACCACATTATTTGCTAAACCAATTCTTACCCACTTTTTAAAGACTGGCTCTTAAGACTGTTAAAAGCAAAGTCTTCATCGTGGTTCAGTCCAAGCCGGGGATAAACAACATGGTGACTGCTTTAGAAAGAATATTGCAGTTTATTGAAGAGGAGAGCCAGACAGAAAGATGGCTCTGGCAGAAAAAAGAGAGAGAGCACATGTAGGGAGTGGATTTTTATACCCTCTGGAGCCTTTTGTTTGGAGTTGTTTCCTGTTCCTGTGGCATGAACTTTGACCTGAGTCTGAGTGTGCTCTTTTGGTATCTGTGGGTTAATCCTATTATGTCCTGTCTTAGAGTTTGGATGGGGTATGTAGATTTTAGGTGTCTTTGTCTTCTTAATCTTCTAGCTGGGGGGCCTCCATCTGCATTTCTACAGAGCTGGTTTCTGCTTGGGAGAGGGAGACCTGGGGCTATTAAGAAAAAACTGGGCATGCTTTTCTGCTCTTTAAGATCCTTTGAGGAAATATATTTTTCTGCCCTTTTAATATTTCCTTCTCTGGGGGGCTGACTTCCTACAAGACCAAATGCTTATGCTGTGAAATCTCTTTGCTTGCTTATATTAGCTCTAACGATCTCCTTGATTAGATACTGAGTTCCATAAACTCAAGTCAGCATATGCACATAGTGGAGTTAAGGGAGTGGCTTGAATGTAAATGCTGACATTAACCAAGCTTGCAGAAACCTAATCTTCATTAGTGGATGCTGGTGATAAGGAACAACTCCTTGAAAGAACTAGAATTCCTAGTGGAAAACAGACCTTTGAAATATTGTTGGCCTATACCTGCTTCTAGTGAACTATCCCTGTTCTGTGGTTTATAAAGAAGTTTACTTGAGCTCATTTCAGGTTATATTTTCTAGCCTGAAGAGAATCAAAAGGGAGCAGCACATGGTTTCTTGAGTTGCATGATGAACATAACTCAAATGCTTGATTAACTGGAGGTGGCTCCATACTGGAGCTCTGATTACAAAACAGACCTTCACTCTAGTTTTTGTAACAGGGATCACTCCCATAGTAGAATCATTTCTCCCACTGAAATTTTCCCTCCTGTCTTTCACTTACCCATTCACCTGGCTGGAATATCAGCACCAAAGCACCGAAGATTATTGTAATCAGAATTGATTTTGAATATAATATATAAATATAATCTTATTTATAACCACCAATCTCAACAGCAAAACTGGGAACAACCACTAGATGGGACACCTTGCTTCCCAGATTTCATTTTTGTCTTTTTTTGTTGTTGTTATTTTTTTATTTTATTCAAATACAAATAATATATGCAAGCCTAAATAAAAAAACAGTAGAGACCGTTTTTATTACCTATATTTCTTCTCATATAACAACTAACAATATACAATATATTTCAATTGTGCCCTTATCCCCTCCAAAACAGCATATATTCTTGAGCAGGCTTATTCCCTTTGCCTTCCACCAAGACTGTTTTTATAAAACCATCCCATATTTCATTATAATTATTTACTTTAATCATCCCTTTTTAAAATTTAATTTCTGTTGCTAATTTATCATTTATTGCCATATTCCATATTTCATTATAACCTAATTCCGTCTCCAATATTTAACCATCACTAATCTAACCATTATCAAATGTACAATCCATTCTTGTATCAACCCTGACTATATTTTTATTTCTAAATGGATGCAGACGGAAGAGAGAATGGCCTTGAAGGACAGAAAGAAGAGCCACCACCAAAGCAATGGTCAGATAAGAGAGGGCTTGAGACAGGGATAAGAAAATAATGTGAGTAAACATCACAGACTTTTCTTATCCTAAGATAAAAGGAAGCAGGGAGAAGTGCATATAGATGTTTCTGTTACAGCTTTCTAATAAAATGGTACTGACCTACATGCAATTGTTTTCCTAGTCTAATCTAACTTGAAGGGTTGATAATGGCCTTTTGCTGTTGAAACATCTCACTGCTTTTCAGGATCTTATTAACTACATTCAACTATTCTTTTCTCAAGCTTCCCTTTCCTTTTGATCTATGCACACTTGCTGCATATATTTGTTCAGCAAATTCTATTCTGATCCTAGCCATTGAAGTGGAATTTGGACTAAAGCATTTACTAAGCATGATAATATGTTGCTAATGTCACCAAAAGGTGGCACCATATTTTTCAGCCCATTATATGACGATGATCACAAATCAGGTATTAGGCCATGAATCCTTTCCTCTGGAATATGCTCGCTTTTGCTCTTAAGGCCTTACAGTGCCTTCACTGATGACTGGACATTTCTCTCTTGGCTAAGTTCTTTTCCTAACAGTTGACATTATGTTGCTTCCAAACGTTTAATTATTCTGCACTCATTTGACTCTCCGTTAAGAGATGCTTGAAAGAAACAAACTCTTACAGTATCATAGCAAAATGGAATACATAATTTAATGAAGGTATTAGGTTGAAGACAATGTCTCTAATATAATGTATATTACTTGGTTATTCCATAAACATTTTGAAGAGATGCTACAGAAGGACTAGAATGTAATCCACTATGGATGAGACAGTGATTTTAAGAGCACCATATTTTATTATGTGCCAGATATAAAATTATGGCTTAGAAATTATGAAACAGGTGGGTTGAGCTTTGGTAGGATTGCTCATAATTAGCTACACCATGCAGCAGTTAGCTTAGTGAAGGGAAATCTGCAAGAAATATATATCTCCAAGATGCCAGCCACACAGGAAGCATGGTTACATCGTGGGAAGATAAGTTGCTATTAAACTAAGTTATTTTAAACTAAGACAAAACAGTAGGGGGCAAGCTATTATTAAAGAGAAACAGATGATTTAATGTTTTGTAGGATTGCTCATAATCAACCAGTTAATGCAGTTGTAAACATAGGGAGGGAGAAAAAGAGACCATATAGATTAGTTGAATGCTATTTGAATATTCAAAATGCTAAGGTTCAAAATGTTAAAGTACAAGTTCTTAGTAGAGGTAAGAAATTGGGCAGCTAAGAATTAGTGGGTCTGGGAGTACCTCAAAGTAATCATTCACAGTACTCATTCATTTCCTAATCATGCAAGTCTTCCATTTTGCTTATTTTTTTATACCTATTCATTATTATAGCCCTAGGCCCATGAAAGGGGAAGAAGATAGGAGTATCTTATCTCTCTATCCTATTTTGTGTGACCCTCCATTAGTAGAAGATAACTCCATATGTATCAGAGATACTTCCCTGCCTATGGGGATTTGCACATAAACTGAACAGGGACAGTTTACAAAAAGAAAGCAAATATTGTAAGAGCAACGTCCATCCCCAGTGCTTTCAATTAAAGAAAAGTAAAACTTTCATTATCTAGGTGTACATTGCTTTGAATTTAGAGACTTGTTTCACATTAGAAACAATGTGAGGCTGTACGTATATTGTTGTTCCTAGCTATAGAATTAGGAGAATATCTCAATGTTATAAGCAAAATGCTTATAACATTGGGATATTCTCCTAATATTAATATTGAGTAATGATGAGATATTGAGGAGGAGTTTATGAGGATGACCTGTATATTTCTGGCACTCATTTGGATGCATCTAGATTTGAATCTGCATCTGGGAGGTAAAATACAGTCAGTGACAAGGATCAGAAGGCCCAAGATTAGGCCTGGAGCATTTTAACTGTTTTCTTCAGAAGCATCTGTAGAATTGGAGACCTTGGTCAAAATAAGAAAATAGCAGCATTGAAATCACAACACAAGCTTGGTCTCTTTTGTTTGTGTGTGTTAGGTACAACAAACAAACCTACATATGAAGAGTTCAAATTAACTACTTTACTGCTCAATGCCTATTTCACAACAATGTTCCCAGGCTGGCAGTTTGCACCTGGTCAAACTAAATTCAACGGCAATTGAAGAGAGGTATCAGACTTTGTTCTCTTGTGCCTATGTAAAGATTCCAGACTAATTCCCTGCTTGATTCTACCCCTGGTTCAGCCAGTGTAGATTATTTCAAAGTGGATGTACAAATGCATGTTTAACAGCACATTGCTGCTTCCATACTTTTCCCCATTTTCTCACACACTGCTTGCACATGGATGTTTCTGGTTTTATTGATGCAGAACACTCACTAGAGAAAGAAAAAAAACAAAATGGTAAAAATATTTAGTCTATAGACTATAATATAAAAAGGGTCAGGATTAATCATGAAACTATACAGTCACAGATTATAAAGCATAACAATATTAGCAAAGCTTCTAATAGCAGAGAATTTGAATTTTAAAGAATGCCATATATTGTCCAGCATCTACTGTATACTGGCAGATCACTCTTTTACCTATCTTAATAAAATACAGTAAAGCAGACTAAGAGAACATTTTTATAGGTATAATACATGTTTAAAGTGCCAGTTTAGCTAGAATAATGAAATAAAAGAAACCTAGTCTATAAAACTATTTCCTACAACAAAAGTTTTTGTTGAGCCACATTGTTCAGCAGAATAGAGCATTTGAGGGGGGAAAAATCAGATACATCAGAAATCTCTTCAAAGGTATCTTGGAGCAACTATCTATATAAACATAGAGAACACTGATAATATATGAGCTAATCTACTCAGAAAACTTTGATTTAGATGATTTTTTATAAAATAAGCAATCAAGCAAAGTAATGAACCAAACAAGAATAAAAGTAATGAACTAGAAAATACGAAATATTTAATATTGGAAATTATGTAAAGGGTATGTATAATTTGTTTTCTAATAATCTCACCATTTAGAAAGCTATGTGCTAAGATTTCAAGAAACAGGCAAGTGGCTGAGATGTTGTTTTCTCCAGAGACTCCAACACTGATATTAATGCTTGTGCTTTTGCATCAATTCAACAATATCGGGATAACAGTGTTGTGGGCCATCCAAACCCAAGATAGGATCAAAATGTTGCCAGTCAGGGATATCTGTATAGAAAACTAAATAAGTGATTCGAGTAAGCAATGATTCAATATTTCTTCTTTTTGTAGCAATATCTTTTCCTCCACTCCACATGGCTATTGGCACATGAACATCTTCTATTTTATAAAATGGAGGTTTTGTCTGTGGATGAAAAAAGGAGGGGAAAAAAGAATTTAATTTGGGAATTCCATACTGTGCAGAGAAGTTGTCTGATGGATTCATGGAATGTTGATAGCTGCTTAAACTCATAGTGAAATCATCTGTCAGAATTATCTGCCAATCACAGCAAAGCTATGATGACTAGGTGACTAAATGCCAGCATTTGGGCACCAGAAAGCAAGAGGGCAGCAATACCAAGAAGATGTCACTAATAGTTTTGCTTAAGAGTTATTAACTATTAATAGCTTTCCATCTCTTTCTTTTATGGTCTTGCAGCCAGATGATGCTGTCTTAATTTCAGGTGTTTAGAGAAAGTTAACATCTAAAATTAAGAAACCATCATCTGACTGCAAGACAACAGAGATAGAAGGATCATCAACCAAAACAGTAAATGCTATGTTGTTACAAAATGAGCAGCGGAAAATGTCTTGCTCTCTTTGAGGATAGTGAAGTTTAACTAGGCTGGAAAATTATTTACAAGGGAAGACCTGAGGGCTTCCTAGCAAAACATAACATCTTTATCTTTTTTTTTTTATTGTAGGTGTGATTGATTAATTGTTTGATTATCAGGGCTTATCTTGGTCTTACCAGTCTAGGAAGTTTAAAATAAATATACTACAAATAGAGTAAAACAGATTATGAAAATATAATTCTGAAGACAAGTGTTAGAAATTTCCACAAAAGGTCAACATTCATTCCTGGTATTTTACTGTCAATTATGTGGAAAAAAAATACCACTGTTCTTGTTCTGTTTTGTTCACAAAGGCATTGAAATAAGGCAAAGAAGTAAAACAGTCTTCTCTTTATTTTCTCCAACAGAACCAAAACAAAATGGCGCGGATTGTTCTTATACCCCCTTGCAGGGACAGTCACAGCCAATCAATGCAAGGCATTTCTCCCGCCTTGCGCATGCACGCAAGGCAGGAGAACACCTGTCTGGTCCCGGGCATTCACGTGTCTGCCTTTCAGCAGCCTCCTGCACCTGCTGCTCAGCAGGCCCAGGTGCAAGGCATTTCTCCCGCCTTGCGCATGCACGCAAGGCAGGAGAACACCTGTCTGGTCCCGGGCATTCACGTGTCTGCCTTTCAGCAGCCTCCTGCACCTGCTGCTCAGCAGGCCCAGGTGCACCTCAGCAGGCCCAGGACATAACACCCCTCCCCTCTTATTTCAAAACATAATACTTTACTATTACACAGATAATACCTTATCAATCCTTTATCTCTCCTACAAGGATATTTACTATTATGCATGACTAAAACTGAACACTTGTTCTTTTGAGCGCATTCTGATTTCTAAGTGACCTTAAACCTGTCCACATGCTGACAGGCATCTTACGTAGTCTTGTAAGTGTTTGGGTGGTCCTCTTGCTCGCTCTGACCTTCTTGGAGTGGTTGTGATGTCCTGGCCTGCAAACTCACCTGCCAGGCCTGACAAGCCAGGACTGTGATGCCCCCTAGCCTCAGGTGACCTCCCCTGCTGCTGACTGGCTGGATCCTCTGAACCCAAACCAGAGTTGCTTGGTAGGGTGAAATTCCCCAAGTCCAGTGGTGGGGTGGAATTCCCCAAGTCCACAATGGACCCCTCTTGGGAGCAGTGTCCCTTGAGCCCAAGACCAGCAGCTGGATAGGCCCGGCAGACTGGTTGTGAGAAATGTCCCGTTGACCTGGTACCCAAGTCAGGAGTGCCAGAGTCAGGAGCCGCCTCCATGGCAAAATCCCCTTCTCGTGCCTGGGACGTTCCGCTTTCGCGGAGAGACTGTGGTCCATGATTGTAATCGTGGTCCTTCTCCCCCCCGAGGGCAGAGCCAGGAGCGGAAGTGTGGCTGGGAAGCCTCCAGCGCAGTTGATCGATGTGTCGCCGGATCACTCGACCATCGTCCAAGGCCACTTTGTATGAGAGCGGCCCAGGGAACTTGCATACCACTGCTGTCACCCAGAGATGTCCGGGGCCATAGTTCCTTGTCCAGACCGGATCACCCATCTGAAGTCTCCTAGGTACCCGTGGCTGTGACACCTGTGACGCCACCCGGTCTGGGTGCAACCTGTCCAGTTTAGTAATGAGCCTGCGACCCCAGCAGAGTTCAGCTGGGCTCTTCCTAGTGGCTGTCCATGGTGTGGTGCGGTGTGAGAAGAGAAAGTCAGCCAACCTGTGATGCCAGTTCCCATGAGTTATTGTCTTTAACGTATCTTTGGTGGTGCGCACCATTCGCTCAGCCTGGCCATTAGAAGCTGGATGAAATGGTGCAGACGTGGCATGACGGATCATGTTGGCCTGTAGAAAAGCCTGAAACTCAAAAGAAGTGAATTGTGGTCCGTTGTCGGAGACAAGGACATCTGGAAGTCCATGAGAGGCAAAGATCCCTCTCAACACCTGGATGGTCCTAGCAGTAGTAGTGGAGGAGACTGGAATGACCTCTAGCCACTTGGAATGGCTGTCCACGAGAAGGAAGAATTGCCCCTGAAAGGGCCCAGCATAGTCGATATGAACCCTTGACCAAGGGGCTTGTGTCTCCTCCCACCTATGTACAGGGGCCTGAAGCATTTCAGGCCTGGACTGTTGGCAAACTGTGTACTCGTGGACCTGGGCCTCGATCTCTTTATCGAGCCCAGGCCACCAAAGATGGCTGCGCATGAGTGCCTTCGTCCAGACAATTCCGGGATGTCTCTCATGTAGAGACTGCAAGACTCTAGTCCTCAATGAGGCCGGGATGACTACCCTGCTACCCCATAGGATATACCCCTTGAAGGTGGATAACTCGGACTTCCTCTTCCAGAAACTCTGGAACTCTATGCCAGGATACATGTCAGGCCATCCTGACAGCACCCATGTCAGCATGCATGTAAGCGTGTGATCAGTGGCTGTTTCAGCAGCCACGTCCCTAGCATTGAGGGGAGACTCAGGCAACTCCTGAATAGAAAGTATGTGGTGAGCTGGAGCAGGATCTGACTCCACTAACTGTAGAGGTAATCTGCTGAGGCCATCTGCATGGCCCATTTCTTTGCCTGGTTTGTGAACCAGTTTGTAGTCATATGCAGACAGAAAAATAGACCATCTCAGCATTCTAGGAGAGATCATGTGTGGGGTTTGCTTATTGGTTGTGAACAACCCCAACAGTGGCTTATGGTCTGTAAAGACTGTGCAATGACGGCCATAAAGAAAGTCATGGAATTTCTTTATGCCAGCCACTATGGCCAAGGCTTCCCTATCTATCTGCGCGTAATTACGTTCAGGAGATGATAGGGTCCTGGAATAGTAGGCTACAGGGACTTGTGTCCCATCAGCCTTCAAGTGGCTCAACACAGCCCCAATCCCATAAGGGGATGCATCACAGGCTATGCATACAGGCAATTGCTCATTGAAATGCGCTAGAACTGCATTTGAAGATAGCAAGGCCTTGACCTCTGCAAAACTCCTTTCGTGGACCTTTGTCCACAGCCATGGAGCCTGTTTATCCAAGAGCCGGTGTAATGGCTCAGCCACTGCAGCCTTGTGAGGGAGGAATGAATGGTAAAAGTTTAACAGTCCCAGAAAACCCTGGAGTTCGCTTTTGGACTTGGGACTTGGGGCCTGCTGAATTGCTTTAAGCTTAGATTCAGCAGGATGGATGTCCTCAGCATCAATACGGAACCCCAGAAACTCTGTTGAAGTGACCCCAATTTTACATTTGTCTTGCTTTAGCTTCAGCCCCGCTTGGCGGAAACGCAGCAAGACGGCTCTAAGCCTTTCAGCCAGATTTTCAGGTGATTCCCCAGCGATGAGGACATCATCAAAGTACTGGCACACACCTGGAATATCGCGGAGCGTGTGCTCCATCACACTCTGGAAGATGCCAGGGGCTACATTAACCCCAAATTGCAGCCTTCTAACTTAAACGCTCCCCGGTGCGTTACAATTGTTTGGGCTGCAGCCGTTGCCTCATCAACTGGTAATTGTTGATAGGCCTGAGCCATGTCAAGTTTAGCAAAAATGCGGCGTCTCTTGAGGGAAGCCAGAATGTGGCTCACCACGGGCACCGGGTACAAGTGCTGCTGCAAGGCTTTGTTAAGTGTATACTTATAGTCCGCACACATTTGGACTTCTCCATTGGCCTTCAGTGGCATTACTATGGGGGTTTCCCATGGACTGCTGTCCAAAGGTTCTAAAATGCCCTGCTGGAGCAGCTTGTCCAGCTCTGCATTGATTCTATTCTTCAATGTGAAGGGCACCCATCTAGGCTTAATCCTAATGGGTGCAATGGCTGGGTCTAAACATAAGGAAATGGGAGGCCCCTTGTACGAGCCAAGCTCTGAACTGGACACATCAGCAAACTCCTTGCAAACTTCTGCAAGGCCAGTTGTTTGCAGACTGTGAAATCCAGTCACTTGGATTCCCAGGGCCTCGAACCAATCGAGTCCAATGAGACTCGTACGATCACCCCCAACTACCACCACATCTAAGAATCCCTTGAAATTCCTATGCTGCACTTTGGATCATGGTTTCCCCCTTCACGCTGACTCGGGAATTCTGGAAGTCAGTGAGAATCAGATTCGACGGCCTGAGTTTAACTCGCTGGCTGCTTCTACAGCAAATCTTTTTAAAAGTGTCCTGTGAGATAATCGATAAAGCGGATCCGGTGTCCAACTCCATCGATAGGGGAACCCCTTGCAACCTTATGTCAATGTGAAGCTTCTTCCTAAGTGACCTATGAGCCTCTGTTTTGAAAATGCTTCTGTGCGACGTGCAGAAACCCACCCTATGTTGGCTGGGGACCCTGGTACCTTTCTGAAGCAATTCTTCTGAAGGCTTGTCCTTCGGGCGACCCAAACAGATGGAGGCAATGTGGCCTTGCCTGCCACATGACCGGCAAATGGCGGAGCGGAACTGGCAGTCGGAGCGCTTGTGGCGTCCTCCACATCCGAAACACCGAGGGAATAAAGTCGCCTTGTCAGAACGTTCTTGAGGCCTCTTCTCCACTGGCTGCTATAGTCTGTCCACCTCCATCTCTGGATCCTGTTCGAATTCTTCTCGAGCGACTTCTTGATGGACGGAGACCTTCATTGGAGGATTCTTGGCGAGCCGCAAGGCCTTCACAGCTCCGCCCGCTGCTTCTTCGGCTGCAATTTCTCTTAAAGCATCTTGGAAAGAGACATCTTCTTTTGCGAAGATTTTCTGTTGCAGCTCATGACTTCTCAGTCCACAGACTAAACAATCCCGAAGTCTCTCTTCCAGGTCCTTGAATTTGCATGGCCTAGCTGCTTGTCGTAACGCAGCAATAAAGTCCGCAGCAGACTCACCAGGCCTCTGGTCCCTCTGCTCAAATGCATGTCGCCATGCAATCACTGAAAGCTTCGGTTCAAAATGCTGGTTCACGCAGCATCTTCTTCAGCTCAGCATAAGCGATGGATTCAAGAGGTGCTGGGGTGACCAGATTTTCCGCAATATCAAAAGTCTCCTGCCCACAGACACACAATAACGTAGCAGCTTTAAGGCCATCTTCCCTCACTTGGTTTACTCGGAAGTAATTCTCTACCCAAGTCATGTAGGAACTCCAGCATTCTGGATGAGTTGTGTCGAATTCAGAGAGACGATCAATTTTGGACGATCAATTTTGGACATATGTTGTCGGTAGCCTCGACAACGCCTCGTGCTGCAATGGCTGAAGAAGGGGTCCTTTCGCCGAGCTCTCCTCCAGTGTTCTCGTACTGGCAGGCAGAGTCGCTTCTTCGGGACGCCGGACTTTTCAGCTCTTCAGGCCTTCCGTAGTGAGTCAGCCTCTCTTTCATTGTTTCGTTTGCAGCACGATCCCACCCTCGTCGTCAATGTTCTGTTTTGTTCACAAAGGCATTGAGATAAGGAAAAGAAGTAAAACAGTCTTCTCTTTATTTTCTCCAACAGAACCAAAACAAAATGGCATGGATTGTTCTTATACCCCCTTGCAGGGACAGTCACAGTCAATCAATGCGAGGCATTTCTCCTGCCTTGTGTGCATGCACAAGGTGGGAGAAATGCCTTGCATTGATTGGCTGTGACTGTCCCTGCAAGGGGGTATAAGAACAATCCATATTCTTATACCAGCTTATCTGGTCCCGGGTATTCACGTGTCTGCCTGGGCCTTTCAGCAGCCTCCTGCACCTGCGGAATGACTCAGCAGGTCCAGGACATAACAGTTCTTCATCCCTGAAAGTTGACACAAAAGCTGTATTTTAACAGCTTTTCAAACCTTTTGCCAGCAAAGAAGCCATCTTAGCCTTGGAAGTTCCAAGAAAGTCTATTTCTGAGCCTCCACCTTTCCTATTTCTGAAATTGCAGATAATGTCTATTTCTGAGCCTCCACCTGTCCTATTCATCAGCAAAAGGGGGTGGGATATTCATTACCTGAGATGACTTGTTAGATTATATCAATCAGGTTCTAACTGTAATAGATGATCTTGGGTTCAGGCCTCATCGAGGTCTATTCAGGTTGTTAAGTCCGGAGAATAATGGCGCTTGAGATGAAGCATTTCTAACAAGTCTTTATTCTCTGCTTCCATTCTACGAACAACCCGAGCAGAGGCACGCAGGCCTCTATTTATACCTTCTGATCCCCGGGCAAATCCAACCAATCATAAGGCAGCCTTTTCCCGCCTTGTGCATGCGCACAAGGCCGGCGCCACTCAGTCTGGTCCCGGGCAGCTTTTGCAAATGCCCGGGACTCTAGCAACGTCCCGAGCCTGCTTTTGCAGGCTCAGGACACAACACCCTTCCCCCCTAGATGAAATAATACGGCGCCCACATGGACGCCATCATAGTGATGGTTATATAATTAACTGTTGAGTTAAGTCACACAGTGTGTGTAAGGTGTGGGACTGTTCCGTCGTAGAGAGACCCCATAGCCCCACATCATTTACGTAGAGTCAACCAGCCAGAATCTCTAGTTCAGTTATTTCAATTAACATGCTCACCTTACGTAATCTGCAAGGTATTTGGGAGGGCCTTTGACCCTGAGCGACCTTCTCGGACGTGGGGAACTTGTAGTGTTTTCCCCGTTGCTTCCCACACTAGGTGAATTGCCCTGTGGTTGTCTTGTGATTTCTGTTTGACTTTCCTGCCCGTCTCCTAGGCTTGTGCAGTCAGAACTCTGTTGATCGCTATACCTGGTTGACCTACCACCTATGGAGTTTCCCAACCCCTCTGAACTCATCTCCGTGTTTCCTGACGGAGTGTGGTTTTCCTGGCTCCTTCCTGTAGTGTTAGGGTCTAGGGATGCCTCCCTGTTAGCCCTTATGCGTGGGGACATCCTTCTATGAGCCATTTCAGCAAAGGACGTGTTTCCCCTCTGTTTTGCCTGCTCTCTTGCATGTTGTGAGTTGTGAGTATGCTCCCAGTTGTTTTCCGTGTCTGGAGTATTGTTTGTGAGGTGTGCATAGTTAGTATACCTCCGGTGGGACTCCCAGGCTGGAGTGTGTGGGGGGGTGTCTGCGTGCCCCCGTCCCCATGAATTGCTACCTGAATCTCCTGTGGAACTTGGGTG
>NW_015389027.1:52907-53973 GCF_001527695.2 Protobothrops mucrosquamatus
TTCCAGGGACACCTCGTAGGACAGAGGCCCCGAGACCTTGCAGACCACAGCCGGGACCCAGAGGTGTCCAGGCCCGTAGTTCCTGGCCCAGACAGGATCGCCTTCACGCAGGACCCGTGGTGGGTGTGGCTGAGACACCTGTGAAGCTACACGCTCCGGATGCAGCCTGTCCAATTTAGTCACGAGCCGACGACCCCAATGGAGTTCGGCCGGGCACTTACCCATGGCAGTGCACGGAGTAGTACGATGGGCTAGAAGAAAGTCAGCCAACCTGTGATGCCAATTGCCGTAAGTCAGCTTCTTGAGGGCATCCTTGGCGACGTGGACCATCCGTTCAGCCAGACCGTTGGTGGAAGGATGGAAAGGAGCCGAAGCAGCGTGGCGGATCATGTTGGCCTGTAGGAATCCCTGAAACTCTGTAGAAGTAAATTGAGGACCATTATCTGACACCAGAATATCTGGCAGCCCGTGTGCAGCAAAAATGTTTCTCAACACTTGAATAGTCTTGGCAGCTGTGGTAGAAGACACAGGCACAACCTCCAGCCACTTGGAATGGCTATCAACAACCACCAGGAAGAATTGTCCCTGAAAGGGCCCAGCGTAATCTACATGTATTCTAGACCATGGAGTGTGTGTTTCCTCCCACCTGTGCACAGGGGCCTGGGGCATTTCAGGCCTGGACTGCTGGCATGCATGACACCCATGTACCTGGGCCTCGATGGCCCGATCAATGCCAGGCCACCACAGATGGCTGCGCGCAAGCGCTTTCATCCTGACGATTCCAGGGTGGCCTTCATGTAATGAAATCAAGATTCTAGCCCTCAAGGAGGCCGGAATCACAACTCTCGATCCCCGGAGGAGGCAGCAATTGAAAGTGGACAACTCGTGCCTCTGGACCCAAAAACGTTGGAAATCCTCCGCAGGGCACCTATCAGGCCAACCTGATAGTACCCATGACAGCACGTGTTTGAGCGTGTGGTCAGTGGCAGTTTCAGCAGCCACATCCCTAGCATTGAGGGGACACTCAGGCAACTCCTGAATGGACAATATGTGTACAGCAGGAGCG
>NW_015389027.1:55961-59453 GCF_001527695.2 Protobothrops mucrosquamatus
GTGTGTGCCTATTCTTAAAATGTTCCGGCGTGTTGCACAGAACCCCACCCTGTTTTGACTGGGCACCCTGGTACCTTTCAGATTCAATTCTTCCTTCGGTTGTACCTTCTGTCGACCCAGGCAGACCGCAGCGATGTGGCCTTTCTTTCCGCACGCTCGGCAAATGGCGGAACGGAACCGACATTCCGCTCGCTTGTGGTGTCCACCGCATCTGAGGCAACGAAGCTCAGCTGGGCCCTTGTCCTGATGATCTTTGGACCTCCTCCCAGCTGTTTGGTAAAGCTTGTCCACCTCTTCTTCAGGATCTTCTTCCGAATCCTCACGCACGTCTTCCTTGTGAATAGTGGCGGTCTCTGGAGCGCTTCGTTTAGGCCGCATGTTCTTGACCGCCCCACCTGCAGCTTCTTCAGCCGAAACCTCTCGCAGAGCATCTTGGAAAGAGACCTCTTCCCTGGTGAACAGCCTCTGTTGTAACTCTGTGTTCCTCAGTTCGCACACAAAGCGATCACGCAGTCTTTCCTCTAAGTCCCTGAAATCGCACGGTTTAGCTGCTCTTCTCAAGGCCGCAATGTAATCTTTTGCTGATTCCCCAGCTCGCTGATCTCTCTGTTGAAATGTGTGCCTCCAAGCCATGACAGATTGCTTGGGCTGGAAATGTTCCTTTAAAACTTTCTTCAGATCGGCGTATGATACCGTTTCCAGCGAGTCCGGGGCGATTAGGCTCTCGGCGATCTCAAAGGCGTCTTGCCCACAAACGCACAACAACGTGGCAGCCTTTAAGCCTTCCTCCCGTATCTGGTTTATGCGGAAGTACGTCTCGACTCTTGCAACATAAGATTCCCACCTCTCGGGGTGAGAGATGTCGAATTCCGCTAAACGCCCAACTTTCACCATGATCGAGGATCAGGGTCTTCTTCAGCCGCACGCACCCTCCAGCGATTTCGTACTGGCAGGATAACGCTGACTTCCACGCCGTTTTCCTCTTCTGGACTTCTTTGGGTGAGTCTTCAAGCTTTCCTAGCTGTATAGACTGAATCCCACCTTCGTCGCCAGTGTTAAGTCCGGAGAATAATGGCGCTTGAGACGAAGCATTTCTAACAAGTCTTTATTCTCTGCTTCCATTCTACGAACAACCCGAGCAGAGGCACGCAGGCCTCTATTTATACCTTCTGATCCCCGGGCAAATCCAACCAATCATAAGGCAGCCTTTTCCCGCCTTGCGCATGCGCACAAGGCCGGCGCCACTCAGTCTGGTCCCAGGCAGCTTTTGCAAATGCCCGGGACTCTAGCAACGTCCCGAGCCTGCTTTTGCAGGCTCAGGACACAACACAGGTACATTATTTTTTACCAACCCTTTCTCTTCTGTAGGCTATCTCTCCTTTAAACCCTTTAAGAAACTTGAGTTGCCATTCAAACAGGGATTATATAGTCCTGCTCTGGAAATAGCAGTGTTCCAATCTCTAAGGAACTGCCACAAAGAGGAGGGGATCAACCTATTCTCCAAATCACCTGAAGGCAGGACAAGAAGCATTGGATGGAAACTAATCAAGGAGAGAAGCAACCTAGAACTAAGGAGAAATTTCCTGACAGTTAGAACAATAAACTAATGGAATGGCTTGCCTCCAGAAATTGTGAGTGCTCCATAACTAGAGGATTTTCAGAAGAGATTGAACAACCATTTGTCTCCATTAGTATAGGATTTCCTGCTTGAGCAGGGATTGGACTAGAAAACCTCCAAGGTCCCTTCCAACTCTGTTTTTCTGTTATTCAGTTAAATGACTAGTACTTCTGTTTTTTTGGTAAGGCCTATTTACTTCCCTTCCTGCATTATAGCGAAGGAGAAGTAGTCAGGAGGGCCCAGTGGTGGATAGAAAGTCAGCTACCACCACATTTTTTTGTCCAGAGGTTGCTTTTGCTATAGTTTTCCTTTCATCTTTCAATTATGAAGCATCCATCATTACCATTTTAGGTCTCTATCACTTGAACACTCTATAGCTCATTTGAGTTCAAGAGAGGAAGAAACAGAAGAACAAAGTTTTCACTAGTTTTGAGACAAAAATGAAGAGCAAATCTCGGGTCTGAGGCAGCTTCTCAGAGAAACTGTAAGATCAAACTGAGAAGTTGGACTCTGCCTACTTGAAACCTCCTCTCTATGAGACTCAGGAGAAGATTATGTTTTCAGAAAGATGGATAGCAACCCCTCCCCCATATAAAATATAGAAGGATACAAAGATCTTTATCTACATGTTTACATATGTAAACTTGCATAACTCATGTTTTCAACTAATTGTGTATTTTTAGTTTGGAAGTATCACAGCTGTTGGATAAAATATAGAAAGTCAACAATATTTCGTTACAATTTTTTTTTTAAAATCATACTTCTTCTTACCATGTTGTATACTTCCCTGTTCTTATAACCATAGTCATAATATTTAAATTCCACAGAACGTATAATCTAAAAGGAAATGAAACTATTATCCACAATTTAAAAATTAATTATGAAATCTTAATTTGAAGAAATATTAACATGGTAGATATATAGATATACAGTATGCACAAAATCTTTCATCTGGAATATTATAAAAAAAATACAAAGTTGTTTAAAAGAACAAAAACAATAAACAGTGAAAATAATATTTACTATTTTATTTTTTATTTTACTAAGTAAGATAATAGCATAAAGAATAAATTTTAAAATATTAGACATGTAAAACTAATAAAAGGAATGAACCCAAATGTAATGTGAAATATTAAATAAAAAATAAAAATTCTTTAGGAGATAAGGAATGTCTTAGATTAGTGCTGAACAGACTTTCACATGGGAACTAAGTATAGTGAAAGAAGGATTTCAGGAAATAAATTCCTCCTAGTTTTTGGAAATTTATTTTTATTGTACAAATGATAAGATGGGCCCATACATGTCTATATATCCTAGATTTAATCAAATTTATTTATCCAATTTATATAACCACATATCTCAGAACTGTGACTCTAAGCAGTTGTACAATAAAAACAATTATTTTTTTGCCATTGTGCGTGATGGCGGACCTGCTATTTTCGGCTCCGTAGTCTCCGCGGGGGTTCTCGGCGGAGATGGGGAGCCCTCGAAGGTCCGGGGGTGCTCGCCGGCTGGAGTCTCGGTAGGAGAAGAGGGTCGGCGAGCGAAGAAGGCCCGCTGCACCCCGCGGAGACCGCCGAGACCATCCGGGCAGGGCCGCGAGCGGAGGGGCGGAGAAGCCGAGCGGAGAGGCCTGGTGTCTTGGGGCCTAGCGGCCGGGAAATTGGCGGCCGCGAGCGGAGTGGCGGAGCAGCCGAGCGGAGAGGCCTGGCGACTTGGGGCCTAGCGGCCGGGAAATCGGCGGCCGAGAAATCGACGGCCGGTCGACTCGGGGCCTAATGGCCGGGAAAATCGGCGGCCGGACGGCTCGGGCCTTAACGGCCGAGAAGATCGGCGGCCGGGCGACCTGGGGCCTAGCGGCCTGGAATATCGGC
>NW_015389027.1:62379-66176 GCF_001527695.2 Protobothrops mucrosquamatus
CCAGCTCGCGGGACTGGCCTAAGGGATTTTAAAGGGGTTTTAATTACTTTTAAATTGGACGTATTTAAATATTTCTTTTTAATCGATTTTTAATTAGATGTATAACATGTTAGCATTTTATCTATTGTCAGCCGCCCTGAGTCCGCAAGGAGAAGGGCGGGATATAAATGTAATTAAATAAATAAATAAATAAATAAAAGCAATAAAAACATTTTAAAATAACCAGAAAAAACAAAAATATGCATATAACCTGGGAAAGTGCTTAAAAACTCAGGCATGAAAGAGCACCTTTGTTCATTTTATAACTTAGCTTTGTACAGTACAATAGCATATGGGTTTCTACCATTTTAGTACATTTTAATTACTGCCATGAATTACTAACTTTTTTGATTGCATGATTATCGCTATATAGCCGAAAAAGTGAAATCACAGCTCCCATTTCTTTAGCTGATGTTGGCCTTCATATGCATCAAGTTCTTCCCAAGAAAATAGGATGTCATAATGTATCAGCAGACTATATGTGCGAATACGAGAAGGGTGGCTTTTTTTAAATTGGCAGATGGATTTTTTGCCAACAAGCAAGTTTTCTCATTATTTTCTGATTTTCTATAATTTTCTATTTTTAATAATTTGCTAATTATTATGGTTCGTTGCAATGTCAGCCAGATATTCAGACTGGATTTGACATTTTTATTCACCTATCAAGTTCTTCCCAAGGACCTGGGATAGGCAAATGTTGTTTGATAGTATTAAATGTATCATTGCAGGATGTAAGCTGTTGTGAATAAAGTTGCCTTTTGCAATTGACTGGTGGCTATTTTGTCAATGCCAATGTTATTAAAGTGGTGGTCCAGTTGTTTTGGGATCTGTTACCATTGGCATTGTTTTTGCTTTCTTTTGCCACAGTTCTATTTCTATTTGCAGATCTTTTTATTTTGTTATCTTTTCCAGTTCTATTCTGCTGTGTCCAGGTATTGTCATATCCACTATCCAGAATTTTGTTCTCTTTCTTATCAAAAATCGTTAAGTCTGGGATATTATGTGGGAGGTGCCTGTTGGTTTGAATTCTAAAGTCCCACAGCAACTTAGCTTCTTCATTTTCTATTACCTCCTCTATTTTATGGTCCCACCAATTTTTGCTTGCAGGCAAATGGTACGTCATGCAGATCTTCCAATGCATCTTCGTTACTATTTTGTCATGCAGTTGTTTGTAGTCAGTCTGGGTGATCTTCTTGCAGCAGCTAAACAGGTGACCCATTCTTTCTTCAGCTTCTTCCAGAGATGGAACTTGCTGTGTATGGCTATCTTCTCAATTCTAGCTTTATATGCATTTGTTCTTAAGGCTTGGTTGTGTGAAGCCACAATTAGCTCTTTTGTCTCTTTCTTCAACTTTCCTGCTCTTGGCCATTGCCAGGTCTTATTATTATTTGATTTGCCTGTTATTTCATTTTCAGTGTACTAGCCATGCAATACTTTGTTTTCACAAGTCTCTTTTTTGTTCTTTATTTGGTTTTTCTTGTACAGAGACCAGTTTGATCTCCCCAGTAAGTCAGTAAGCCTGGCTTCAGTGCATCTTCTTCACTGTCCACTATTCCAGCTGTGCATATAATAAATTGTGTTTCCTAGGTTTTAATTGCCTTAACTGTATTTCCTCCATTGAATCTAGACTTTAAGATCTTCTTCACTCTTAATATATTTACTTGTAATCTTCTTGACTTCAGTGAGCTTGATGTTATCAGCTTGAAAGATGCTCACACATTTATAGTGATCTTCATCCAGACTCTGGATGTAATTTCCATACGGCATCTTGATTTTTTCAGTTTTCACTATTTTTCCCCATTTCACGGTGAGTGTGGCATATTTGTCCAGACCAAATGCAATTGCAATATCTTGGCTGTATAGATAGACAGTGTTGAGCAGTGATTGTATTTCAGATGATATTTTTCCATACAGCTTCAGACTGTCTATGTAAAAGAGGTGGGATAGTCTGTCAGATGTTTTGATGTTTAATAGTAATGGCCTGAGTTATTCAGTATTCACTGATTCACTGATTGTTAACAGAGAAATCAGTGTAATGACATTATTATGGTTATTAGAGTCACTTTGCAAGGGAGATGGGTGACATAAAATGTAATAAATAAATCAAATAAAATTATGTTTATTATAAATTGATTTCATTCTTTTTAAACTGAGAACTAGGTAGATAAAAAAGAGATGAACAAACTGGAAAGGAATAGATGTAACTTGCTAGAGTCCCCTCCTAGTGGCCTCTCTACTTGGGTACTATGAGAAAGAGGTTGTGAGTGAACAAGAGTTCCTTGATATCAGTATAGAAATTATGCTAAGCATCTGTTTTGTAAAACACTAATAGTAAACACCAGTGCTTTTTTCTAAAAAAAAAAAAAAAAAAAAAAAAAGGTGCCGGAACTCACACACATCATACAACCCGCCTTGCCTACCCTACAAGGTTCCATCCAAAAAAGGTGTCGGAACTCCGTTCTAGGCGTTCTATGAGAAAAAAAGCCCTGGTAAACACTAATAGTAAAACCACTTCCATGGTAATGAGGCGGTTGTTGTATTATATTAATTGGATTTCTCAGGAAAGCATTAGAACTGGAGACATTGCACTGACATTGATTTTATTTTCTCTTTAAAGTCAATTATCAAACAATTTGATATTAGGTCTGGAAGCTGCAAGGGGTAGGACTCTTAGATACCATGTTCCTTGACCAAGGAACCTCACAATGTGGTAAGGGGGACTCTCTATCAAAAACAGTTTATTAAAAAATGTAAGCAAGTAAAAATGTTAAAACTACATGACCAATAAAAAAATAACCCTAGTTATCATGTCTTTTGTGCCCATACAAACCATTTAGTTAAATATAAAACTTTGAGTGCGTGTATCTGGGCTGACATCCCATTCTTTTCTGCAACCTCTTATTTCATCAGTAGTTTTAAGAATAGTTTGGTAAATTGCTTTCAGCATAAAGAGAATCTGTTCCTGATCTTCCTCCATATTCTCTTAGTAATGTAAAAGCTTTGCACTAAGAGAATGTAAAAAAAAATTTTTTTCAGTAAGTATGGAACACAGCTGGGCTTCACAGCTGATATCTCAAGGTTATAAGTCTTATCTATTGTCTCTAGGCCCACATTTAACATTTTCTTTTAGCTCTGAGGTTTTTATAATCTTTTCAGATTTACTCTTTTTTATACGTAAAAAAACCAAATCTTCAGTAAAAGTAGGAAGTCTTTTAGTCCACAAGCTTTAAGAAGTAAAATTCCAATTAGGATCAAGTTATTCTTGCAATGAGGACTTCCGGTGAGCAGGCGACCTCGTCGGACGCAGCTGTAGCTGCCTCCCGCCTGTTTCGCGTAAAAGCCGTTTTGACAGCGAGCATTAGCTGTCAAACGGCTTGATACCTTTCCCCCGGGCATAAGGGGATCGGTGAGCTGCCCGGGGTAGGAGTTGAGTTCCCGAGTCATCCGATCTGGACGATGTAGGTTAGAACTCCTCCGGAGCCCCGAGGATTCTCCGCGATCCAGGACGCCTTCGCCTCGGCGAAGCTAGAAGCCGCCGCCACCGCTGCAACTTAAACTTAATGTGAAGTTTACACAAGCTCAAAATTTACGTGAAAATTTTTATAAGATGTTTTATAGATGGCACTTGGATCCCTCAACTATGTCTCGTATCTATTCGAATTATGAATCCAAGTGTTGGAGGTGTGGTCATCCAGATGCAACCTTTTTTCATATGTGGTGGACTTGTAAGGTTATTAAGGCCTTTTGGGTACAATTAT
>NW_015389027.1:66457-75988 GCF_001527695.2 Protobothrops mucrosquamatus
GGGGGGGGGTTATTGATTGGTTATTGTGTTTACTTATGATTGTTTTTTATGATGGAAAAAATAAATAAAATTTCATATAAAAAAAAAAGTTATTCTTGCAATGTTTTTAAACTCCCCTGAATAGTCAGTCACTGCTGTTTTTAGAGGGAGGGGTAAAATCTCCCTTCCCTCTCCACAGGGGGGAAAGTACTTAAGCAGCTTATGCAGGTAAAAAAGATAGTTAGGATTTAAGAGAGGTAGATCTCACCCAGTCTCTTCTGTGCTGCTTTAAAGTTGCCTGATGGTAAGTGTGATTTCCGCTGTCTGCAGCCTAGTGATGAGCCATATTTCTATGGCCAATCTTTCGTCTGCCAGTTTGGAGGGCTGCCCTGGATCAAACGGAAGTTTGGAGGGCTACTGCCCTTCCGTGATCAAGTGGGGATCCCCTCCTTGCTGGTCACCCATACAGGGTGACTTTTGACCCTTTCCAGGGTCCCCTAGCTACGCAAAACTGGACGTGGAAGACAGAGCTCGCCTTCCAGATGTCCATGGCGGCCGCATCGGCAAATTGGAAGTCCAAAACTTGTCAATTTTGATTTGCCTTGAAAATAACAAACAAATTTAAATCATACTCTACCTGACTCCAGTGATTCATGTTTTTTACTGATGTAAAATCAGGAAAAATCCCTGCAAATACATCTGCTCGACTCTGAAAAAACAAAAGGAATTTACATTTTTTCTTTGAGGAAATATATGAAAGTATTATTTATTGTTACATTGTTATAAAATACAAAGAAATGAAGTAGAAACTGTTTCCCCCACTTTCCCATACTTCAATTTTCAAAAATAAATTGCATACAACAACAGACAATAGAAAAACACTATTGGACCAATATGTGAGTAAGTGATTTCCTGTTATATGCCTTTGAAAATGCCTCCCCAAATATTTATAATATTTTTTCTCTGAATTTATGATGCTGAACTTAGGGCCAATTCACTAACTTTGCCTCACTCTGATTGGCTGGAGAGAACCAATTACATCATTCAACTTTCTCAATATTCTCAGTATATAGAATGGAAGTTGCAATGGCTGGTAGCAGAAAAGTTATAGAATTTCTGAATCCGTTTGGGGCCAATTTATTTATTTTTTTATTTTATTCATCAAACAGAAATTACAAATTTGAACAAACAAAATAAGAAAATCAAAATGTGATAGGGACAACTGGCACACCAGTGCACATACCTACTCCCCCTTAGGAACCTCCTAAATATGGAGTGAGATCCACAGAAGTTAAATTAGAATTAAAACTGTGAAAGTTAATGACTGAGACAACTGAATCAGGTAAGATATTCCAGCCTTTGACAATTCTATTACAAAAAATGAACATTTTACAATCGAGTTTAGAACGCTTTACATTAAGTTTAAAGTGGTTGTTTCACATGCATTAGATTAAGATTAAAGCTAAAAAAAGTCAGTTACAGGTGAACCGTTGCTATGTACAATTTTGTATGCAATACCTAAGTCTTGCTACAAGTGTCAACGCTCGAGTATATTAATGTCTGATTAGGATCATTAAGGATTCCAGACAGTTAAACAGTATTCTAGGATTGGCCTAATGTACATTTTGTAAGCTGTAATGAGCAATACAATATTTCCAGAAAGAAAAATTTCGTAGAATTAAATATACAACTTGTAGTGCTTTTTTTAAACAATGCTGATACAATGAATTTAAGAACATAAATCATTAGAGATGAGTACACCCAGGTCCTTTGATGCAGTGATCCAAACCAGATCCTTGGTCTTGACTGGTTGGTTTGAATAACTCTTCACTAAATCCAATCTCTGAAACCCATTAAGTTTCCTATATCCTTAGAGAATATCCAATTCACTCTTCCATTTCTACATGTAAATAATCTGGCAAATTTCAAACACTGAACCCAATAAAATATATTTACTATAGTTGAAGGAGGCAACTCATCCTTTGTTGTCAATTATTTCATTGCTCCCTTCAATCAACACCATACGTTTTGGTCTATAATGTCAACATTTCGCAATAAATACCCCATCTAGACATTTATATAGTTTTGCTATTGTAAATACAAACACAGGGCATGTGTTTTTAAGAATTGGTTTTTCCTCCATCTTTGCTTAGTGTAACACCATGTGCCCATTGAGGATCAGAGGGGGACTTTTGGCAATACAAGGCTTTCCCAGAGAGGGGCCCCAATTAAGAGTTAAACTTGATGGGATGAGGGGCAGGAGAGGCTCAGGCTAGGATTCTGCTAAAGCAATCTTTTTCAATTTTGTATTCTGGAAGTTCAAGTCCACATATCTTAAAGCTATCAAGGTTGAGAAACACTGCTGTTAAAGTATAATTCTAATCTTCCAGTGGACTGTGATTAAACTCGCCTTGTCATGTGACATGTTGCAACATATCACAACTTTTTTTGCATTGCCAGAGCTGGGGTAGGCGTGGCCTCCACATGATATAACTGGCCCGTGGGCCAGCAGTTTGACACCCCTGTTCTATGTAGAAAGTATAAATAAAAATGGATCTTACTTACTACATTTAGATTTTTCTTATTATATCCCCCTGCAAGGAAAATGTTTTGTAGGCATAGTCGGTCAATCCCTGGATAGCTGCATGCATGGATCATGCTTCTTTTTACTCTTTCACTAAAAATGGAAAATTCTTTAGAGCCCCACATAAGCTGCAAAATAAAAATGACCCATCAATATTCTAATTCCAAGCACCTTCTTCCTTTTCCAACATGAATTTTGCCTTCCCCATATTAAATTTATCATTGGAAGTCCTTCTCTAGATTTTCATACATCTCTACAAATTCACACTGTTACATTTGCAGATTTAATAGATTTCAATCAGAACAATTCTGCCCTTCATTGCAACACAACTGGGAAAAACTACTTCTAAACAGGAAGAAAAAAATGTTATTTTTGTTGTTTTTAATTCTGCCACTCAAAGTAATGTGCAGGTAGTTCTCACTTAAAGACCCTAGTTGGGATAGGCAACTCCACTGTTAGGTGAAATAGTCACTAAGTGGAAAATTGTGTCGCTGTGATTATGCTTTTCCAGTTGGAAACAGACAACACTACTCAGTTTCACTCCTTTGCCTTTGTCTCCTAACAAATTCCCTGACCTTTGAAATGCTAGAATGCCTGCTACCTGTCTTGTACACATTAAAAGGAATATGATCATGCTGGCAACCTGAGATGATGAGACAGTTTCTGACTCCACACCATGAAGGGTATTAAAGGCAGTGATAGGATTCAACTGGTTCGCATCGGTTCGGTAGAACCAGTAGCTAAATTTTGTTGAGTTTGGAGAGCCGGCTGAATGCACACTGCTTCCGGAAGTCCGTTCTAGGCCTCAGAGGCCTCCCAGGCCTAGAATGGCCCGACAGAAGTGGGGGGATGCCACTTCTGGAAGTCCGTTCTAGGCCTCAGACGCCCAGGCCTGCATCCATGCAGAGAACCTGTTTGGGGATTTGAATCCCACTACTGGTTAAAGGTGATAACTAATAACTTGAATTAGACTTGCAAACCAGCAACCAATGCAGTTTGCGAAATAGTGATGTTACATGCGCCACCTTAGGGATCTCCAGAATTTTGCGCTACTGCATTCTGAATCTGCTGCAGCTTCCAAATTCAAGGGTAGCCCTTACTACTAAAATTCTTGTTTTTGTGATCTTTCAATTTTAATCTTTAAAACTTTGGCAGCAAATGTACTCAATAAGCATTATATACAAGGTGTGCAGGTTGAGGTGCATTAGCCTCCTATAACTAGATTTAGAGCATACAGATAGAATAATTAAATACCTACTTCTCTGAGTCGGTCTGGAATTCTTCCAAGTGCACCAGTTATACCTTCCAGTTATACCTTCCAAGTGTCCCAGTTATACCTTCCAAAGAGTAAGCAGGTGTAAGGCTTATAAAGAGCTTCACTCTATCAGTGAGGCAGGGCTGGATTGCAAAAGCAACAAAACCTGCAAAAAAGGAAGGATTAAAACTGTAGGATTGCATGATTCCTCTATTTACTTTTAGTGATGGCCTGAATCTTATCTGTCCTTTTGAGAAAATCTCCCTCCCTCCCCCCACTCACACATACCAAAAAATTAAAAGCCACAATTTTTATATTTCTAGGTCTGGATGAATTTCTTTATGAATTCTCAGCCTGGGGTTAAGATCCATTTGATTCCTGTAGTAGAATACAATATTGCCAACATCTTCAGTTCTTAATCATGTTTCAAGGGACTAAAGCTTCAAGGACTCAAAGCAAGTTTCTTCTCTAGTCGGAATAAATGTCAATTAATTAATGTCAGAAACTTGTACAGTAGTTATCCAGACTGCAAACAGTTAATTCTAAGCATATTTCTCTCAGCTCACAACTCAGCAAAATGTATTAGATGTAGGTTATGCTGGATGCAAGAATTCTAATGGACATTCAACTTCTAAATAAGAAGTCTCGATAAAAGATTGCGCTGATGTTATCTAATATGGTAATGAAACGTCTACAACAGGGATGTCAAACTCAATTTCATTGAGGGCCGCATCAGCATTGCGGTTGCCCTTGGAAGGCCAGGTTGGTGTGGCCAGGGTGGGCGTGACCTACTGGGTGGGCATGGATGGAATGGGTGTGGCCTACTGGGTGGGCGTGGCCAGCTCTACATCGTTCGCGTCAAGAGTGCCTGTGGGGGCCTGGGCAGGAGTGGGACAGATCTGAGGGTCTCTGGCAGAAGGGGGTGGGACCGGGGCAAGCACCAAGGCATGGTGCATTTCTTCATTCCTCACAAAGGGTGACACCTCCCCAGCATGCACCCAGGGGGCTGGGCTAATGCGGCAGGGGCTGTTTCCTCGCTGTTTCCAGATGGCCTTCTGGAGCTAAGACTGAATGCATTTCAGCATAGATGGCCACCACAAAATTGTACATTGGCTCCTGGCTGGCCTGGGCCAGGGCCAAGGCAGAGGGGGCTGTTCCCTCATTGTTTCCAGGATGGCTTTGTGGGCCACATGAAACCATGTGGCCTTGTGTTTGACATGTCTGGTCTACAAGAAAATCACCAAGCTGAAAGAGTACTGAGAATCCCACAAATAAGAAGTCTAAATATAAATCAGTTTGGGGAGCAATATTATGATTTTCCCTTCTTTTCAATCTAAGGGAAACATATTTATTTGGAGAAGAGCACCACCTACTCCTAGAAAAGTATTTGTGAACTGGTTTCCAACTTAACTATCACTGTCTGAAAAGCTCCCATACCTTAGGCACACACAGCAGAAGAATTAAACAGTGATCTAGGAAGGAGAATGTTAGAAAAGCCATTAAAAAAATAAAAATAAAATAAAAATAAAAAAACCAAGGTCATAACAGTTTCAGGAGTAAAAAAAGATATGTGGAGAAAAAGAGTCAAAGGACCTAGGTAAATGCTCTGCAAAGGAGCCTCTTAAAGACCCCCCTGATGGTGCCAGCAAGCTTATAATACTGTCAATTGAAAATCCCCAAAACTGATATTTAGGTATTTTATGGGAGCTAACTAAATGTGTGGCTATGTTATAAGTGCCACAATTGGCCTCAGCAAATATTCAGAAACTGAAATGGAAATTCGAAGTTGATTGACCTCAGAAGAACCAAAATGACCCAGCCTCACTAAGATACTTTGGTGCACTTCCATGAAATCAAGGGCCACTCTGTATTGGCTGAAATGGCATTATAAATTCATGACAGTTAATAATTAATCATAATAGAGCTGAAAGGAACCTTGTAAGTCTTCTAGTCCTGCTCAAGCAGGAGACCCTATACCATTTCAGACAGATGGCTGTCCAATCTTTTTTTAAAAACCTCCAGTGATGAGCACCCACAACTTCTGAGGGAAGCTATTCCACTGGTTAATTGTTCTCACTGTTAGGAATCTTCTCCTTCATTCCAGGTTGCTTCTCTCCTTGATTAGTTTTCATCTGTTGTTTCTTTTCTTGCCTTCTGCTGCTTTGGAAAATAAGTTGACCCCCTCTTCTTTGTCCCTCAAATACTGGAATACTGATATTATGTCACCACTAGTCCTTCTTTTCTCTAGACTGGCCATACCCAATTCCTGCAACTGTTCTTTGTATGTTTTTGTCTTCAGGCTCTTAATCATCTTAATTGCTCTTCTTTGTACTTTTCCCAAAGTCTCAACAACTTTTTTGTACTGTGGTGACCAAAACTGGATACAGTATTCCAGGTGTAGTTTTACTAAGGATTTATAAAGCAGTACTAATACTTAGTGTGATCTTGATTCTATGCCTCTGTTTATACAACTAAGGATTGTTTTAGCTTTTTTTGGCTGCTGCCACACCCTGCTGGCTCATGTTTAAGTGATTGTCCACTAAGACTCCAAGGTCCCTCTCACAATTACTGTTTTTGAGCCAGGTTTCGCCTAATCTGTATTTGTACCTTTGGTTTTCTCTACATTAAATTGCATTTTGTTAGATAGGACCCATTGTTCAAGTCTGTCAAGTACTTTTTGGATCCCGAGCTTGTCTTCTGGGATGTTGGATATTCCTGCCAGCTTAGTGTCATCTGCAAATTTGATGAATTCCCCTTCTATTCCCTCATCTAAGTCACTTATGAAGATATTGAAGAGTACTGGGCCAAAGACGGAAGCTTGTGGTGGTACCCCACTGTTTCCATCATTCCATGTATATTAAGAATTACTCATTGAGTCCGGTTTGTCAGCCAGTAACAAATCCCACATTTTTCTGGTTTACCAAGAAGTGGGTTGTGGTCTACTTTGTCAAATGCCTTGCTGAAGTCTAAATATACTATGTCTACAGCATTTCACTGATCTACTAACTTAGTCACTTTATCAAAGAATGAAATAAGATTGGTTTGGCATGGTCTGTTTTTAACAAACCCGTGCTGGCTACTAGTTATAACTTTATTTGTTTCTAGATGTTCACATCTGTTTTTTGATTATTTGATTACTTTTTTCAGATAGTAGGCTGATGTTAGGCTCATTGGTCTGTAGTTTCCTGGGTCAATCAATCAATCTGTTTATTACAGCCGTAAGGCCAGACATAATCAAAATGTATAACAACAGTAGCAATTTTACTTCCATATTTACAGGATATAAAATCACCAAACAATCAATATAATATAATCCAAAATTCTCAAAATAAAACATCGTATTAATTTTTTTTTCAGACCTTAATAATGGTGCGACGTATTGTGCAAATGGTGGCACAAAATTGGGCAACCTGAATTGATATTTTCGGATCCTTATCCGAAAGTAGCAACTTTAGATAAAATTCATATCCCCTGCCTGGAAATTTCTTCAATATTGGATATATAAGAATCTGTCTAGAGTCTTTATATAAAGAGCAATGAAGCAACATATGGCTTAGGGTTTCTATAAAGCCATCACCACATGGACACAACCGAAGGTGCATAGGAATGCCCTTAAACCGTCCAAAAAGAACTGCCGAGGGCAATGCATCCAGCCTGGCTAAGGTGAAAGCTTTACGAAATTTCGAAATTGTAATGGAAAATAGATAAGAAGCTGGAAAGAATCCTTCTGGAAGTAAGTGACAAATGTTGGAATGTACCACCTTACTTAGGTTTGCTTGGAGATCAATGTCCCAGATTCGTTGTTTCAAGGCAGTTCTAGCATTATCAAATCCTAATGAACACAGACTTTCCATAGAGAAGCCCAGCGATTTAATTTTATCTAGGGCTTTTTTTTCCACGACGATTTAAAATGGTCTATAAATACTAATGGTGCTAAACCTACAGGCATCAAAATTAACTTTAGCCAAAAGGTAAGAAGAAAGAACCATGCTCTAGCTTCCAATGAAACTGTACTTATTTCTACCTGTAGGATGGCATTTTTGATACTTTTAGGTACCATCAGTATGGCTCTAATAAACTTATTTTGAATAATTTCAATAGCATTAAGCTTTGCAAGAGAACATATTTGCGAGCCATAAAGGAGCTGAGGGACTGCCTTAGCTTGAAAAACCTTACAAGCTGCAGGGATAAAGTAAGCTCCTTTTGAATGATAAAATTTTATGATAGCTGATGAGGTGCGCTGTGCTACACTTGCCCGATAAAGAAAATGAGTATTCCAGGATAGGGAGGCATGAAACTGCACTCCAAGATATTTATAGGTACGCATCTGTTCAATTGAAGTCCCATCAATTTGCCATTAATGGATCTTATGATGGTAAGAGGCAAATACTAAAACTTTAGTTTTTTCATAATTTATTAAAAGTTTGTATTCTGTGCAAAATAAAGCTAGTGCCCTAAGTGCTTTTCTCATTCCCACCTGAGAAGTGGACAAAATGACTATATCATCGGCATACAATAGTGCTGGAATTGCACGATCAGCCAAGATAGGTGGATGATGGGCTGGATCAGCAAGCACTTGCATTATTGGATTTAGATACAGATTAAAAAGTAGTGGAGCTAATATGCAACCTTGCCTTACACCACTATAAGTCGGAACTACTTTAGATAAATGTCCCCAGGGGGTACATCTAATTTTTAGGGAGGTATTTGAATAGAGTGACTGAATAAGACCCAACAGCCTTTTATCAATCGTGGAATATCTTAGACTATACCACAATCTCTCCCTTGGTATTAGATCAAAAGCTGACTTAAAATCAACAAATGTTGCATAAAGAAAACCACGGGAGGGGGTAGAATATTTTTCAGCCAAATGATGCAGAATTAGACAATGATCTAGTGTTGAACTCCGGCCTGTTCTTCAACAATAATATTTTCATTTTGTACCCAATCCACCAACTTTGTATATAAAAATCTGGCATAAAGTTTATTTATTGTATTTAATAAACTAATAGGCCTATAGTTTACAGGGTCAAGTCTACTTCCTTTATTTTTGTATATCGGTACTACAATGGCCTGATTCCAGTCAGGTGGAAAATGTCCTATGTTATTAATATGAGTGAATAGGATGGCTAAAACTGGGGCCCACCAGTCTTTATTTTCCCTTATTAATTCTGGGGGGATAAAATCCCCTCCAGATGTTTTACCTGATTTCAATTGGGCAATAAGATCTTTGACCTCAGCTATGGATACTGGAGGCCAATCCGGGAGGTCATTACAAGGTGGAGTCACTTCTGAAATTACAGCAGGAACCCACTTAAAGATGTTTTTAAAATGATCCTTCCATTTGTTAGCAGATATTTGTGAAATAGGATCAAAACGTCTATTTGTAAAAGACTGATTTATTAAATGCCAGAACAAAGTAGAATTTTTGAGCTTTGCTGCTGAAATTAGATTACTCCAGTTTTCTCTTATAGCCTGTTGTTTCTTTTTCTTTAAGAGATCTTTATAAAAACTTTTTGTGGTCTTGAGTAATTTAGAGGCTTTCGCAGAGTTTTCCTGGCGAAAGGAAATTATTGCATTTAAGAGAGCTTTTTTTGCTTTAATGCAGTCACTATCATACCAAGATTTAGATCTTTTATGCACATACGCACAATAAGCTGTTGTAAATCTTGTCAGGGGAGTTTGGAGATTAATGGTGATTGATTGATACAAC
>NW_015389027.1:78143-85401 GCF_001527695.2 Protobothrops mucrosquamatus
ATCCGGTTGCCATCAAAGATATGGTTCGGCGGGTACAATGGGGCAGCAATGATAGGAATGTTTCGTTGCGCTGTCCGCTGTGGAGCCGTTGCCGCTGCTGGTGGACCCATCCGATTGCCGTCAAAGGTGTGGTTCGATGGGTTCCGTGGGGCGGCAACGGTGACAAGATCTTCTTGCGCTCCCTGCTGTACAGTCGTAGCCGTTGCTGGTGGACCCATCGGATTGCCATCAAGGGTGTGGTTCGATGGGGCAGCAACAGTGGGAAGATCCCGTGGCCTAGTTGTCGTGACATCAACCCCATGGCTGACTGGCACATCTGGCTGCTGAGATTCTTCTGTTCGTCTACTCAGTCTTGGGGGGCTTGTGGCTGGCTGTGGTCTTACCTGTTCACGTTGAAACGCACTTTGGTTGTCCACGTAAGCCTGCACTCTGCTACGTCGTTTTTCGTTCTCCAGTTGTTCCCTATGGGACAAGAAGATGGGCTCCTGGAGTGTTCTCCGAAGGCCTTGTGCCCTTGCCACTTTGTCCGCCACGTCTCGTTTGCTTCTTATGAACTCAAGCTCGTCTTGAGTGGCCTTCATTTTGACCTTCCTTATATCTGCTTCTGCTTCTGCTTCAGCTTCTGCTTCAGCTTCTCTTTTAGCTGCTTCCGCGTCTGCATCAGCCTTCATTTTAGCTGCTTCCACCTCTGCATCAGCCTTCCTTTTAGCTGCTTCCACGTGTGCATCAGCCTTCCTTTTAGCTGCTTCCGCTTCTCTTTTGACTGCTTCCGCGTGTGCATCAGCCTTCCTTTTAGCTGAATCGGCCTTTCTTTTGGCCCTCATTCGAGCTTCTTCTATTTCCATCACCTGCAATTCCTTCTTCTTCAGCTGCTCTGCTTATGCCACGCGAAAAACAGCTTCAGCAGCGTTAGCATCTCTGATGGCTCGCTCATCTTGTGAAATTCGGGAAGTTTGGCTGTGGCGAGAAGATGCTTTCGAATTGCGGGAGGCACCTGTGAGGTGAGATTGTTGTGACACACTGGAATGCGCCTTGGATATGTGGCGAAAGGATGGGGCCCTTCCAGACGCGTGGGACCGTTGGGACGGTGCGTGTGAATGGCGGGAAACTTCAGACTCTGCCCTGTCAACCGGTTCATCTCTCAGGCGAGGTTCATGTTCTGGAGGGCGTTGTGGGCTCTCTAGAAGCTTCTTGCGTTCCTCGTTCAGTAACCAAAGACTTTGCATGTCGCGGTTGACTTCTGAGTCTCTTAATTGCTGCTGGATGTCCTTGAGTTGCTGTTCGGAGTCCATCCATTGTGTGAAGGCGTCTTCCTTATCTCCTTCCAGTGCGTGAGCACATTCGGTGGAGAGATCCTCTTTTTGCTCTTGGTGGAATTTGTGCCATCTCTCCCAGCTTCTTTCATGGCGCTTGTACACGGTATGCCATTTCTCCAACAGGTTTGCATGCATGGCTTCAGTTGGCTTTCTTTGTTGTCTCAGATCATAGTGACTTTGAGACGTATTTGGTCTTACTGAGGCTTGAGCTTCAGCTTCTGTGTACAGGTCAAGGGAGGCTGTTTGCGGCGCTTCTCCTTGGCCGTCTGGTTGGGGTGTCTCAACTAGGCTGGTTGGTTGAACCCCTTCATCTAGATCAATGAGCCGCTCTGCCATGGTTAGGATGGGTTCAGTGATCTTCTCAGCTATTTTGAAGCAAATTTGAAGAACTTCTCTCTTTGACCACTAGGGGTCGCTACTTGCAGATCAGCTTCAGAGGTGCTGTCTGTGGGTGGGGGTGGCTGGGAGCGTTCTCCTGTGGTTCCTAGCTATTTAGAAGCAAATTGGATGAACTTCACTTTTTGACCACTAGGGGTCGCTATCTGCAGATCAGCTTCAGGGGTGCTGTCTGTAGGTGGAGGAGCCACTGGGAGCGTTGTCCTGTGGTTCCTAGCTATTTAGAAGCAAATTGGATGAACTTCACTTTTTGACCACTAGGGGTCGCTATCTGCGTATCAGCTACCGGGGTGATCTTCTTTCGAGGTACACCCTTTGTCCACTAGAGGGCTTTCTCTGGGCGTGATTAAAGGCTCGCGTGCAGCTCCTCCTTTAACCACTAGGGGACGTCTGAAGAGAGGTCAGCCAAATTCTTCCTATTATCACGTACCTGCAAAGGCCACTGAGAGGCATGAACTCCCACCTGGTCGTTAAGTTGCAGGCTGGAACACACTGGGTATTCAGCTTGTGATAATAGGCAAGGATTGATGGCTATGCTACCTTCTTCTGTCACTCAAAACTGGAAGAAACTTGGGTCTCCAGCTTGATTGGGTGAAAGCTCTATTAGTGGTGGTATAGGCTTGATTGAATTAAATTNGTCAATTTGTGCCAATTTTCGGGAGATATCTCTAATAATGTTTGGAACATTATATTTACTCACACATTAATCGGCTATCCACTCACGTAAACTAGGGAGTGACCCTAACATTTTGAGAACATGTATTTTCTTAACAGGGATGTTATTATTTACTATTAATGTTAGTACTATTTTTACTATTATTATTATTATTATTATTATTATTATTTAATATATTGTAAAAAGTGATGGCTATTGCTGGTCTATGACCGTAATAAAGTTTATTATTATTATTATTATGAACGTGCATGTGAAGCAGGGGCTCTGAGGTCAACATTTCAGCCATAGTTTTAGTCAGTTCTTGAGACCATTTAATTTGTACTTGCCCCTTCATTGTAACATCGATGGAGCAATGTGCCACTTCTAATAATTCAAAATTTGTCTTATCATTAAAAAGACAAATTAATGGAAAGTGGTCACTATCAAGGCGCGTGTCAGAATCCAATCATATTTCATATCAAGTTATCAACTATGAAAAACTCCATCCCTGCCTTCCCTGGATTCTGTCATGGATGAAGGGAAGGGGGTGAACCAAGGGGCTTTATGGCCCTCACTTCCTTCAGGATACTTCAAAGGAACTGGATGTGGAATCACCAAAAGGACTAACAATAACAATAGGGGGTCATTAGCTTGCATGTGATCCTTCCTGAAGTTTCCTCTCGGTAGTGAGGAAAGGGGTGGGGATGAAATGCCTGAGACTGTCTCTGGGAGAAGGGGGTGATGGGGGTGGCTAAAGGGGGGACCCCTTTAAAATACTTGAGTTGGAAAGCTTTCACCCCAAGTCCTGTTTAGAACGCCTGCAACCATCTTCTCTTAATAAAGATGCCTATTGGAAGAAATATTCCAAGAGTTCTGTCTTCTTAAGATGCAAAGTGGGGTAGGTCCTTACAGCACGTTCCAATATAAAAGTAAACTATATGCTGTACAAAATTCCGAGAGATCATAATATAATCCACTACACTGGCTCCCTTAGGACGCCAGAATGTGAACTCTCCGTTTAAATCACCCCTGACAGAGCCATTAAGTAGGACTAAATCTAAACTGTCCAGCTGGTTTTTTTCCTCCTTTTTGGAAGATTGGAACCACATCAGCTTTTTTCCAATCCTCAGGTAATTCCCCGGTGCTCCAGGATTTTTTTAAAGATAGGATACAATGGTTCTGAGATAACATTTGCCAGCTCCTTCAGAACTCTGGGATGTAATACATCAGGTCCTAGTGATTTCTATTCATCAAGATCAGACAGGTGTTCTCTTACCATTTTATTTCTTATTTTATTTTTTATTTTTTATTTTAAAATTTATTTCTAATTTTTATAAGTGTCTTTTGTTTGTAAACAAACAATTGTCTTTTACAAATATGTTTTTGATAGGTTGGGCTATAGTTTCTTTTTGCATGAAGACTGATGCAAAGAATGCATCAAAGAAGATGCTTCCTTGCCATTTTCTCTTTTTAGTGGACTGACTTTTCTTTTGACTTTTTTCTTGTTATCCTCATAAGGATATCTGTCAATGACCCTTAATCAGGAATGATTTTGAAGGCTTCATAGCAGAGATACAGAATTATGGAGATAAGCTGATGTGAAGAAAAACAAACAAATTTACATAGATATTTTCTTTCAGTTGCTCAGTCCAGTTGAAAAAGGAATGCTGGATCCTTCGTTGGTAGATAGAGAAAAACCGTTTTATTATAAAATGATAATAAGATTATATTCTTAACTTACCTATTCCTGCTCCTTGGGAATGGCCAATATAATATAAAGAGTCTTGTTTTGTTTTATGTAGAATGAAATTTATTGTTGCTGGTATATCATAAACTGCCATTTCATGAAAACTGTAACACAAAAATACATAAAAATACACACTTATAACTTTGTCTCTTACTATCTCTGGGCCTTAAGCTTGAAAGTACATGAAAGTACATGAAAGTACACTGATCAAGCCTTGGCAATACAATCTGAAATATCACACACATGTTGTAATTGTCCCCATTTTAAAAAAAAAATTAATAATTCAAAGTAGATTTGCCCAGAAAAATATCTATTTGGTATTGGTGATAGTGGTTTAGCTAGACCCTGGCTGAAAGCTCTTAAGGAATTTATATTATTGTATTGTATTGTATTGTATTATGTTGTGTTGTGTTGTATTGTATTGTGTTGTGTTGAACTGTGCTGTGCTTCACTATACTACACTACGCTATATTATATTATACAGGGTATAATCAGTAGAGCTGCCCATCTCATCACAAATAACTGGGTGGTATACAACAATCAGGTAAACAACAGATATAAGCTCAATAAATATAAAACTATAAAAATACATATTAAAAATGAATACTATAAAAACAATTATACAAATCCTGGGCAGAGGGAAGATAACAGTGGAATCTTCAACATCTAAGCATGTCTCTGGTTGCCTGGGAGCTGAAGCCGGATAACATAACCATTATCAACTGATTGGATAATGTAGCTTTGAATATATTCACAGAAGGGAACTTATTAACTTCCTGGTTCAACCCCATAAGCTGAACAGAATGAGTCCTAGTGGCACAGTGGTTAGAATGCAATAATGTAGGATAACTCTGCCCACAGCCTAGAGTTTGATCCTGGCAGGCTCAAAGTTGACTCAGCTTTCCATCCTTCTGAGAGCAGTGAAATGAGGACCCAGATTGTTGGGACCAATATGCTGACATTGTAAATTGCTCAGAGAATGCTGTAAAGCACTGTGGGGTGGTATATAAGTCTAAGTGTTATTTCTACTGCTATCACTACCTTTCTAGCTTTTCTTTTGGTCCACAAGCTTAAGGTTTCTTCATGAGAACCTTAGACTTATAGTTCAAAGATTCACAACATGAGAATTAGTAGACCTATTTAACTCCTTTTTAAAAAATAAATATTCTTTCTGCCCATTACTGTTTCCTAAGTCCACCTTTCCATGTTGTTCAGTGATACCTTTTTTGACTTTAAGTCTACTTTCTTTGTAGTATATGACTCATTACAGGAAAAATACTAGAAGATTATTTTAGTTGTTGATAATATCACAAGATAATCATATACAAGAAATATATGTAACATTTTTTCCATATCTAGATATCTTGATTATCAAAACATCTTAATTTAACCACACATTTATATTCAAAAGGTTCAGTAACCCATGAGAAATAAAAATTGAAATTTGCATATCTTTTTTTCTCCCTACATTCTTCCTTCAAAATTCATATTTTTACGAAGACAACCAAAATATTTTTAATGAATACAACTAGAATGGAAATATATTTTTATGTATTTCTCCTTTGTGATATTGCTTTTTGAATAAATGCTTATTGTATCCATTTAAATTTAGTTGGTATAATATGTAAATATTTATTCTTAATTTACATTCATCCAGAACAACCTTTCCTAATAAATCAGTAGAATTGACCAAATATTTTCAACTCACTTCAGAATTTACCTGAAATTCCAGAATTCTTGCTGATAAATTGAAAACTGCTTGTGTCTTCTAGACCAAGTGGTCCCTCTCATATTTATTATCCAGACATCATAGCCAGCATCTGCTAGAAAAAATCCCAGGCTGTTGCTAGGAAGATTTGCAATCCAACATCTCCCTTCCCACAGAAAACCATGCACCAATAAAGCAATCGGTCGAGGCCCTGCAAAAGAAACCAAGAATACATGGTTTATTGTATGTTCTCTGTCAGTACAATGCAATTGGGTAGAATTCCCCAATCTTTTGGGGTTTGTGGACCAGTTGAGGGGGAAGAAAGGATGGTTCCATGCATGCAGCAGGCAAGCATCACGCAAGTGGGGATGCGTGGCCCGATTCCAAAAGGCTCAAGCCCTGGTAGTGGGCTGCAATCTGGCAGTTGGTGATCCTGGTGTGGAGACCTGGATTGAAAGGGCAAAATATAACTTGGACCTATGCACATTTGTTGAGGGCACTGCAGACCAAAGTTTTATGTTTCCAGGATTATATACCATCTGCAAAGACAGCCACAAGAACCTAGAAAAAATGCAGCTGAACTAATGTATTCTGAATAGGTTCTGTGTGCATAGCTACATACACTGTCAGTCACAGTTTGCCCTTTCAGATCCAGGTATCTATAAAACCTTAATTGTGCTACACTAATCTACCGCTGATATTTCTTTCACAATATTTGCAAATTGCCCAACTGAAAGTGAAACTGAAAGAACTTGGGAAAAAAAGTAATAAAATTGATAACAATTGAGCATATTAAATATATAATAACATAAGAGAATTGACAGAGCTATAAATTAGTTGTGTAATTGTGTAATTCCCTAAAATCATTCCTGGAGCCAAAATCATTCTGGTACCCTGTCCAACAAGCTTATCATCATCATCTTACAGCAGCAATCTGGCTACTACATTGTCTACCAGCTGCCATTTCCAAGCTGTGCTCAGAGGCAACTCAATGTACACCATAGAATTTAGTTTTTCAGATGATCATAGTTCCTTTTGCAAAGGTTTCCTGGTCCAGGTAGTGCTGTAAGTGCTCTGGTAGCTGCTGCAGGGAGAACACTCTTCACCAAGATTCACATCTGCTTTTTTTTTTCCAGTGTGAAGTAGAACTAGGAAGATGCACAAGTCATGGACCAGTTCTTTGGGATGAGCCTGATCCCATTCAAAACCAACTGCCAGGATAAAAGTTAATGGGTATTATTCTGTTTTTGGACAGGAAACTTGCTTCTATTCCAGTCTTTAACAGATAGATAACTCAGAAGAACAAACAAGATAATTGCTTTATTCTGGGAATCCTAGACAAACTTACAGTTAGTAGAGGTGCTTCCAAAATAGGTCTCAGCAATCTGTTTGTCCCACAGGTAAATTGACATTAGATTTTCCCCTCTTCTCCCAAG
>NW_015389027.1:87713-89960 GCF_001527695.2 Protobothrops mucrosquamatus
TGGTAAATATAAAGCATGCACAATTATGCAAAAAATAAGCAAGTGTTACATCAAACAATGCATAAACACAATACATCATTTGAGGTTTCATCTTCTGGTTCAGTCTTCATCAGCTACGGTGCCAAATCGGAGATCAGCCTGGTACAAGTGTCTTTGAGTCACGACCTGACTCACGTGGCTTCACGATCTGAAAGTCAGCGTGGCAGAGTAGTTCATCAGCTGGGTGGGCCCGGTGTGCAAGTCCCTTGGGCCAATAGTTCTGGTATGCATTCTTGTCTCCAAGTGAGACAAGGTCTTCTTCCTGTAAAGGAAACTGGAACCAAATCTGGAACAGAAAAACTGGAACCCAAAGCTTCTCAGGAACAATGGGAACTGGATTCACAGGATACTCAGGAACTGAAGAACCTGGAAAAACAAGAACAGCTGGATCTGGAAACACAGGAACAGCTGGATCTGGAAACACAGGAACAGCTGGATCTGGAAACACAGGAACAGCCGGATACTCAGGAACATCTGGAAACTCAGGAACATCTGGATGCTCAGGAACATCTGGAAACTCAGGAACAGCTGGAATTGCAGGATCAGGAACAACAGCAGCTGGAACTGAAGGATCAGGAACAACAGCAGCTGGAACTGAAGGATCAGGAACAACAGCAGCTGCAGAGGACTCAGGATACTCAGGAACCGAGGTATCTGGAACCACCGATGGGGCATTGAAGAGGGCTGCTACTGTTGGCATCAGGGTAGTGAGGACTTCGTGTGTGGGTGTGTGTGTCTTTAACGACATAGAGTCCATGATTTCGCGGGGTGCGCCAATCATGTGCTCCCACACTTCGCCTATGCGCGCTTCGCCCATGTGAGATGACTGGGGAAGGCAATTTTTGGCCGTCAGGCATTTGTCAATCACTGGGTCATGGCAAATGTCTTCAAAAGTCTTTAAGTCCTTGCAGACTCCAATAAAGTTCATTCTTGGGATGCTAAGACAAGTGATCAAGATGATCAGAACTATGCCTAATCTCAGGTGCTTCCGCTTAGTCAGGGGTTTGAAGCGGATTGGTTGACGTTTACTGGGTGCCTGAAGTTGAAGGTTGGCACGTTGATCTGGAGTTGAAGGTACATCGCATTTTGGTCTCTGTGGCCTTTGTCTATTTGAGCAGACCAAGAACTGAGGATTTTCTAGCCAGGTCAATTCTGTTAACTGTGTGGCAAGGTTGGGCCACTTCACTTGGTTGTTGCCTGTTGGCACATGTTGCCATTGTTCAGGGCTCAAAGATGTTTCGACACTCTTCATTCTATTGCCTACATAAACGTAGAAATGTCTGCTTCGTTTGTAGATGTAGCTTGACATCTCCTTGCTGTCTGCATAGAAGGTGGTAGACTGTAGTTCAAGGCACAACGTCTTCGCTGTCAAGTTGGTGAGCTTTACAGCCAACGTGGTACCACATAGTACTAACCTTGGTACGGTGTGGCCTTCATGTAGTGTTAGTCTCGCTTTTCCAAAGAAGACACCGAGACTGCAGCTCTCCCCGCTGTAGACTCTGACGTATCTCATGGTTGCAAACAATATGACGTAAGTGTGACTCTCCCGGCTGTAGACTGTGACGTATCTTAAGACTGCGTTTGCCTTTGTTGACACATATAAGGAAGCATACAATTCTTTCTTTTGCACTGTGGCGGGTGAGCTGGAAACATACGTGCACTGCACTTGCATACTCTTGGGACATCTTGGAAGTAAACTCCATGACTCCCGGTCTTGTAGACGTTGCTTGTCTTGTTTGTCCTCTATGGACAAGGCTAAGTTGTGATTCTGACTGGTCTGGAACACTGTTGCTTCCAAAGCAGGTTTGGTTGTCACAAGCGCGCAGTGTTCTAGGTGTGGTTTTAGGTGAGGTGCTGTTCCATTACTGGGAATGGAGGTGTTTGATATGGTCACCTGGGTTGGGGTTTGCGTTTGGTCAACACAAACTGTCCCTCCTATGGCCCATCTGAGTTCCGGCGGGTTCCGTGGGGCTGGCCTCTGTGTAGCCGTAGCCATTGCTGGTGGACCTATCCGGTTGCCATCAAAGATATGGTTCGGCGGGTACAATGGGGCAGCAATGATAGGAATGTTTCGTTGCGCTGTCCGCTGTGGAGCCGTTGCCGCTGCTGGTGGACCCATCCGATTGCCGTCAAAGGTGTGGTTCGATGGGTTCCGTGGGGCGGCAACGGTGACAAGATCTTCTTGCGCTCCCTGCTGTACAGTCGTAG
>NW_015389027.1:89993-105356 GCF_001527695.2 Protobothrops mucrosquamatus
CATGTGATGGTCAAAGAACAAAGAGCTGATCCCAGGCTAGTGTCCAGGGATGCCTTTGAAGCTCCGCCCCTGACCCTAATCCCTCCCCTTGACCTGTTACATAGGAATACATAGAGTTATACAAGATACATAGAGTTATGGTAAACATAGAGTTATACAAGGTTAAATGGATCTATGATCCAGAACAGGTATCCATAAAGTAGCAATTCTAATTGCCAGTAAGATTTAGTCTGAGCTTCCTGCAGCCTCCAAGTACCAATTCAAAGTTTCACTAACTCTAAGTCAAGCCTTGCAATATTCCATACTGGGGCAATCAAGGCTTGACTGCTCTCTCTTCGTGATTACCAGTTGGAACTACCCACTGAAGTTATTTATGAATACCCATAAAGTAATGCTTACTACTTCCAGCCCTTGACACTAGTTTAGGAAGATACCATAGTTAATTGTCTTGAATGCTACCAAGGAGTCTAACAGGACCAGAGAGAGATGCATTACTTTAATCTCCATTAGAATGAACAATGCAATTTCTGTTCCAAAATTTGAAAGTAATGAACATGTCACTTCCCTGGAATCCTCTGTAATGGGAACATTTTCTTAACAACTTTTCCTAATGTTGGAGATTAGTGTAAGGTTGGAGATTAAGTGAAAGTCTCAAGAACAGCTGGAATAAGGAATGTTCCCTTTAAAAGAGAGATCACCAAGTTTCTTTCATGACAAGTGGCATAACTCTCAGAGAAACCTTAATTATCTCTTGAATCCAGCCACACATGCTCCACCTGTAGGAGCCAGAAGGGGTCTGGACCCAGCTCACCAGAAGCAGAGCTCTCACTACAGAGAAACCTATCATTTATTTGGTTCCACAAGTTCAAAAGAACCTTGGAATGAACCACCCATCATAATAACTGCTAATACCTGCACATTGTAGAATGGCAATATAATATTCAAGACAAATATCTGTGGCTTAAAAAGAAGCTCTTTTTCAGTCAAAGTTGAAAACAAGAAGCAGCTTTGTACTTCCCTCCCGAGAAGGCAGAGTGAGTTATTCATGACCACTTGAATATATATGCAATCCAAGTGTGGAAATGCTACATTACAGACTTACCTTTATGTTGGGGACAGTGTTTTCCATGAGGAATTCTGTTTAACTGAAGATAATAGCCATCATCAGTCAGAACTTGATACTCTTCACTGGGATACTCCCAATATTGGAGGATTTTAGACTATAAATAAAATAAATTCTTACTCAATATCTAAGGTGCACAGCTATTTTCAGTAAGTTGAGTAGATTTCTGGTCCATATATCTTTGTGGTTTTATCTTTGGGTTTAGTGAATTAGCAGTCTTGGAAAAATTAATCCAGATGGAACATGCAGAAATTATAAATGCAGAACAGTTAAAAGCTACGCCTGATCTGTATGTTAAACACTCAAACAGACTGATTAGAATATAGCACAATTGGCTGGCATTTGGTGGGTGTGGTAGCAGATCTTGTTGATTTGCTGAATGTTGATTTGCTGCTAAAATTTGTATGATACACCAATCAATTATCATTCTGAGAATGATGGGTGGAATGAATGCTCTGCTCAATGAGTTACTCCTAGGATAGGTCTGCACCTTGTAATTATGTACTGTCATCCCTATTGGACAGTGGAATGGAACATGTTCTGGCTATGTTGTATTATAATAAAATAATGTCATCATAAATGGTAGAGCTTCGGAACAAAGAATTTCTACTTCATGGGTTGTATCAAAGATGATTTTCCAAAAGGCAATGAGACTTTTTTTAGTTTTTTTTTTGAAATATTTTGTTTCTCACTTCTCATAAGAAAAACAAGACAGTCCAGTTGCCTTTTGGAAAAAGCACATTTGGGACAACCATGGTCTAAATCAGGGGTCTGCAACCTTAAACGCCCAAAGAGCCACTTGGACCCATTTCCCAGAGAAAAGAAAATACTGGAAGCCACAAAACTTGCGTGCGCGCATGCGTGAGAAGGGAATAGCTTGACTGAAGAGTTTAATTAAAAAGAAATAGAGACTGCTGTGCATGAGTTCTCTCTCTCTCTTTCTCTGTCTCTTTCTCCTCTCCCCCTCTCTCTCTTTCCTCTCCCTCTCTCTTTCTCTCTTTCCTCTCTCTCTTTCCTTTCCCTCTCTTTCTTTCTCTCTTTCTTCTCTCTCTTTCTCTCTCTCTCCCTCTCTCTTTCTCCCTCCCTCTCTCTTTCTCTCCCTCTCTCTTTCCTCTCCCTCCCTTTCTCCCCCTCTCTTTCTCTCTCTCCTCTCCCTCTCTCTCTTTCCTCTCTCTCTTTTTCTCTTTCTTTCTTTCTCTCCCTCTTTCTTTTCTCTCCCTCTCTCTTTCTCTCTTTCCCCCCTTTTTCCTTTCCCTCTCTCTTTCTCTTTCCTCTCTCTCTTTCTCTCCCTCTCTCTTTCTCCCTCCCTTCTCTCTTTCTCTCTCTCTCTTTCCTCTCCCTCCCTTTCTCCCCCTCTTTCTCTCTTTCTCTCCCTCTTTCTCTCTCTCCTCTCCCTCTCTCTCTTTTTCTCTTTCTTTCTTTCTCTCCCTCTTTCTCTTTCTCTCCCTCTCTCTCTCTTTCCCCCTCTTTCTCCCTCTCTCTCTTTCTCTCTTTCCTCTCTCTCTCCCTCTCTTTCTCCCTCCCTTCTCTCTTTCCCTCTCTTTCCTCTCCCTCCCTTTCTCCCCCTCTCTTTCTCTCTTTCTCTCCCTCTCTCTCCCTCTTTCTCTCTCTCCTCTCCCTCTCTCTCTTTTTCTCTTTCTCTCTTTCTCTCCCTCTCTCTTTCCTCTCCCCCTCCCTCTTTCTCTTTCATCTCTCTCTCTCCCCTCTCTCTTTCTCTCTCCCTCTCCCTCTCTCCAATCTTCTGCTCACCTGGCATGCTGGCTTCAAGCTGTTCTCCAACAAGCTGACATACATTCTTATTGGGCTGGCTCTCTCCTCCCCTTCCTGCTTCCTGCAGAGATGCAGAAAAGGGAGGAGCCCCACCCAATAAGCTTGTCAGCTCGTTGGAGAAAGGGTGAGGCCACTCTCTTTTTTACACACACACACACACACACACACACACACAGAGAGAGAGAGAGAGAGAGAGAGAGAGAGAGAGAGAGAGAGAGAGAGAGAGAGAGAGAGAGAGAGAGAAGGGAAGTACAAGTGCCTCTCTCTCTGTCTCTCTCTCTCTCTCTCTGTCTCTCTCTCTCTCTCTCTCTCTCTCTGCAAATGGCAGAGGAGGCTGGGAACCGCAGGAGAATGCTCAAAGATCCACATGTGGCTCTGGAGCTGCAGGTTGCCGACCCTTGATCTAGATGATTCAGAATCACCCTAGATATTTCAGAGGTTCTTCCTTCTCCAGGTGAAGACTTAAGATGCTCTTGGCATGCCAAGGTCAGAAGCAATGAACACAATCACAAAAAGAAGATATACTTGTTTCATGTAAACAACTTACGATTGTCATGAATCCTTCAGGATTCAAATGTCTTCTATTGAAAGAGTCTTCTGAATTTGTAGTCTGCTGGATTAAGCATGTCAATACTATAAACACCCACATCCCACCTGTGAGTAAAATAATTATGGCTTAAGGTTATAATTTTAATGTCTGAAAATCTTCAAGAATATTTTTTGATACATCTTAGAATACATTTCCCAAGGGCCTGGCTGTATGGCCTTCACAACTAAAAAAAATTGGCAACATTTATTAGTTGGCATTTCCTAGATTTATGCTTTTCAGATGGTCTACCATTCTCACTACAGAAATAATAATGATAATAAAAACAATTATTCTTTTAAAAAACCCCTATTTTACAGTCCAAACATAATTTAAAGGTATTAAAGAAAATATTATTAAAATAAATCTTAAAAAGGCAAAGAGAAGACCTTGGTTTTGATAACTACAAACATTTTGGTACATGAGAATTTGGAAAACATATCACACACTTCAATCCACACATACATTTATATTATAGAAAAACAGGGAGAGATGTTTCTGCTGTCCTGTTCTTTGGAAGTATTAGAGAGTGATCATTCTGAAACCTGGCCCTTTAGTTGATTCAAACTCCATAATCCTCAGCTGGAATTATTGATCAGTTCTGTCATTGTAAGAAAATTAAATTCAGTTGCAAAAATCTAATGCTTACCTGTTAGTTTATTGTCCAGGAGACCTTGAGTACTGAACAGATGCTGCATAAAGTTTAACAGAATATAGTAAAGTACAAGTCATCATCATCAAGTAAGTTGGTGAATGTAGCATTTTATGTGATTATAAATGATGATGTAAGAGCTAAGCTGAACAATTTTTCTAAGACATTTTGAATATCCTTAGGTAAAATCTGTTTAAATTTTAAATTGGCTGACTCAGGGAAACAGAAGGTAAAATCCAGAAAAACAAAACCTGCTGCACAATTGCCTGAGGCTGCTCATTATGTTTCATTATGCCTGAGGATTATTTATGGGAAGAAAAAGATGTGGACATGAAACAGCTTGGGCAAGAAATCCTGTATGATGCCTCTATGGGATTTAAAAAGTAGATTGGTAAAAGCTTTGAAGACTCCTTTTAAATTCCAAAGAGCAATGAAAGATTAAATCTGCAGTGCCACAGGAAAGATTTAAAGGTCAAAACTATGCAGAGGAAAAAGAATATATGAATATATTGACTAGCAATAAATGATTTGTTTGATATTTCTGTAATTCCTAATGGACCTTTTGCTGAACTAACATGGAAAGGATGATGATTTCTGTATTTTGTGTGGATTTTATTTATTTTATCAATTTAAAATATTTATATAGCCGCCCATCTTATATTGAACTCTGGGCAGCTGCCAATCAGCAATTAAAACAATATCAATAATAAAATAACACAATACATAAATATATTAATACTACAAACATTAAAAACCTGGCACAGATACCTGGCTTTTGAAGGATGCAATTAGAAAATAGTAGCCATGATATCAACAATGTCAGTAATGATATCTGCTTCTATGGATAGACTATGTCCAAAAATATTATTGAAGAAATATCATATGTAAAACAATTTTTTCTGACAAAATGGAGATGGTATCGAAAGTGGATTTACAGCTGACAGGTGAAGAGAATGACTAAAAAAATGTTTTACTGGATCTAGAAAAGATTGTAAAATTTAAAAAGGAAATACAAATAATAAACCAAGGGATGAACCTAGATAATTTTTCCCACTGGATGTAAATAAGAATCTTGTTAAAGCCCTGAAAAACGTTGATGGGAAAAAAATGGACAGAAATCAAATCTTAAGTCAATATTTGAATGAACTAAAAATTAGAAGTAAATGGAAGAAATATGAAGTTGGTTTAAATGATCAAAGTTAAAATAAGATATGGTATTCCTTCTGGCTACCCTTTTTGGACTTTCTGCTGACAATAGGACTGAAAAAAAAAGATATTTCATTGATTTGTTTACATGTAAGATATGGGACATGGGAAGAAGAGATAAATGTTTGTGACTTGAGAAACGGTGCAGAGTTACTAAATTTATTTATCATTGTGATGGTTAGAAGTTATTTTTTATATATTTTTATTACATTCTTATTTTTCTTCTCTTTTTCTTTTTTCTTCCTTTTTTCTTATACTTTTCACTCCTCTCTATCTTCTTTTCTTTGAGTTTAATCTACATTAAATGCTACTATTATAATCAAAATTATTAGTAATTATATACATAAGAAATTGTTTTCATTGTCTTTTTGGCTTCTCTTTATCCTAAACATTCTCAAAAGTCCTTTAGCCTCTAATCTTGTTACGAAAGATATTATCCCTTTTTTTGTCTGTAGCATAATTTTTGTCTTTTTGAGGAAATATTCTTTGTCTGCCTATGTAGTGTTGGATGTTTACCCCTCCCACTCAATTTTGAGTATAAAGATTTATTAGCATCTACAGGCAGCTTTTCTTCCTGCAGATGTTCTCTGGGTGTCCCTGCATTGGTGTTATGTAAAAATTTATCCTACTCCTTTGTAGCATCTCTCATTTCTAGCAGGCTACATTCCTGCTAGATAAGATAAGATGCTGCCAGACTCTCTCGATTAGACTAACTCAGATAAGATGCTGCCAGACTCCCTCGATTAGACTAACTCAGTGATGGCGAACCTTTTAGAGACTGAGTGCCCAAAAACCAGCCCCTCACCATCCCACCTGCTCCGCCCCTCCCCCCTGCTCCGCCCCCCTTGCAGGGCCACTCACCACCTCCATGGCTCACTGCAGATCACCCAAGCAGCCCAGCAGCACCATGGTGGCTACGCCCTCCACCTGCGCCCCGCAGCATCCACTGTGCACGACGTGGTGCGAGGGTGGAGACTTGTCCCCACTGCCCAGCTGCCATGTCCTTGTCTGCACTGCTCCAAGCGGACCGCACCCAGGGGCGACTCTCCTCCAGGGGGGCTCCTGGTGAGGAGGGGGCCACAAGGGGAGGCGGGGCTGGGGTGATGGCACGCATGCCCACAGAGATGGCTCTGAGTGCCGCCTCTGGCACGCGTGCCATAGGTTCGCCACCACTGAACTTGTCCCTTTTCTTATAAAGGCCAGCTCACATCCCAATTTCTCAACTGATGCACTCCCCTTTCACCTTAGAAGGGCTTGGACTTTATAGTTACACATTATTTCCTGCCCAGAAGTTTCAGTTTCTTTCCAGTCTGTTGAGTCCTCAGTGGTCTTACGGCTGAGACCCTTTTCCATCCCCTCCCCTAACATTGGAAAAGGATTGTGTCAAGGATGAAACTTTGGCAGCTATATGCCATTGCATTTCAACTTGTCTTTAGATTAAGGGGGAGAGAGGTGTTACTTTCAAGTGGGTTAGATGGAAAAATGAAACTTCTACGATTCAGCTGAAGACCGTGAGAGCCTGAAGCCTTTTCAAGGACACCAGAACAGGTGTGGATTTGAAGATAATAATAATAATAATAATAATAATAATAATAATAATAATAATAATAATAATAATAATAATAATAATAATAATAATGATGATGATGATGATGATGATGATGATGATGATGATGATGATGTTGGAAGGGACCTTGGAAGTCATCTAGTCCAACCCCCTGCTCATGCAGGAAACCTTATACCAGTGATGGCGAACCTTTTAGAGACCGAGTGCCCAAACTGCAACCCAAAACCCACTTATGCATTGTTGGGTGCTGGGTGGGTGTGGCCCATTGGCCTTACCAAGGCATTATAAAATGGTATTAACACTTCATGTGATCTTGAATCTATCCCTCTGTTAATGCAGTCTAGCACTCTGTTGGCTTTTTTGGCAGCTGCAGCACACTGCTGGCTCATGTTTAAGTGATTGTCCACTAGGACTCCGAGATCCTTCTCCCATAACAAAGTGAACTTGTTTATATGGACTACGTAAGATGTTGGTGGTTTGGCTGGGAAAATTATTGTTTAAGTCTATGAATTGGTGTTGGAACCTTAGAGTTAGTTTTGCTTTGACATAACCAAGCAGTGTATTCAATAAACAGTAAGATTTTCAGAGATGGAATGAACCTGAAGTTTTATTTGGATTCTTGAGCTGGATGTTGACAGATTGCCTATAGCAGCTGTGTTCAGTGGGGTTGGGTGATTTTGGGTCAGACACTGTCTCAACCCAAGGGTTGTTGTGGGAAAAATAGGAGGAGGCAGGAGTATTGATTTGTTTGTCACCTTAAACTGTATGTGAGAAAAAAAATCTGGAATAAAACTTTTTTCTTTTTTTTTTAAAGAAAATAGCCCAACTCTCTTGAGAGTCAGGAAGCAAACAATTTAACATGCCCTCACCAGATGAAGGTGATGTGTTGTACTTGAAGCACTAGAAAATTCCTGAGTATATGGTAATATTCATGAGAAATTTCAGATCCAAAGCAACTAATGAAGATGCAACAGGCATCCTTACATATCAGGGATGTATCAGCAAGAAAGATTAGCTCTCTCTGACCCATTTTAAATTTCCAAACTGGATCAGAGAGACATGATTAGATGCTCTCAAGCCTTAATTTATTTATTATAACACTAGGAGAAGGAGAAATTACCCAGGAGGAGAAATTAAAACAATAGCTAATTATAGAATCATAGGGCTTAAAAGGTCCTTGGAGTGCTTCTACTCCAACCCTTGCCCAAGGGAGTAGTTCTTATATTATCCTGGACAAATGGTTGTTCAATCTTTTTCTTGAAAACATTTTCACTGTCAGGAAATTCATCCTTATTTCCAGGTTAGATCTCTCTTTGACAAGCTACCACCCATTGCCTCTTGACCTGCTTTCAGGTGCTACGGAGAATAAATCCACTCTCAAGTTTTTGAAGACTCCTATCGTGTCTTCCCTAAGTCTTCCTTCTCTGTTAGGCTAAACACAACTAGTTTCCTTAGCCATTCATCATATGATTTACCCTCCAGACCCCTTATTATTTTTGTTGCTGATCTCTGCACTCTTTCTAGGTCAGGGTTATCAAACTGCCGGCCTGTGGGCCGGATGCATCATGGCAAAACCACGCCCACCCCATTGCCAGCAATGGAAAAAAAGTCACGATACATCAAGACACATCATGTGATGTTGCGAGTTTGACACCCGTTCTAGGTTCTCAGCATCTCTTTTGTATTGTGATGACCAGGACTGGACACAATATTCCAAGTGTGACCTAACTAGTGCAGTATAATATACCATAATACTATCACTTCCTGTGATCTTGATGTTATCACTTTGCCCAGGACTACATTGGCTTTTTTGTCAGTTGCAGCACACTTCTGGCTCATACTTAAGCAACACCTAGATCAGGGGTGTCAAACTCGCGACTTTTTTTCCCATTGCTGGCAATGGGATGGGTGTGGTTTTGCCATGATGCATCCAGCCTGTGGGCCAGCAGTTTGACACTCATGACCTAGATCCTTCTCACAGGCACTCCTGTTGAGCCAGGTATTGCTTATCCTGTACCTGTACATTTGATTTTTCCTATCTAACTGCAGGAACTTGTTTTTCTCACCACTGAAGTACATCTTAATTAGACAGACTCAGATTCAAGACAGACACAAAAGCACTGGACCTTGGATAGATGGCTTCTTTATATGTCCCTATAAAGGTTTGGGAGATGTTTAATTTGGAAGCAGTGCACCCTGGATTATTGGCCTTCTCTTAAAAACCAACATTTAGAGTGCTTGCACCTTTTTTACATTGTGCTTTGCCCTGTGTTGCTATACTTTCTTTTCATTTATTTGGGATGCCTTCAAAAGAGAAAACACCTTTTATTTGGCTGCTGTACTCTCTTTGCTAGTGGCTACAGAACTCCGAGACGCCAGTCTCCTACAATACCTGTGTCAAGATTGCAGGTTTATTGGCAACTCTGCTGTGCTGCTGCTGGGGGAAAGGCTCAAGTGGGAGAGAAACAGGGCAGACTGAATGCCTGCAATATTGCTAAGCAGAGCTTAGTGCTAATCCTGAGACACAAAGTAACTGAAATCGTAGAGACATGAATGACTATCTCTGTAGTTGTTTTCTGTCCAAGAATAGAAAAGATGAATAAAGAATAAAAAGTAATTTATGAATGATATCAGTTATATGAATGGGAGAAGGAAAAAGATTTCACTGCAAAAAAGGAAAAATATTTTTTGTTAAGAAAAGACGCTACATAATCTACCCTCTGAGCAATTTCTCAGACTATTGATATTTCTTGCAATGGAAAGAAGTAGGCAACTATGAAAAATCAGCCATTCTAAGAGGTGATTGTTTCTCACAGGGAGGCATAAACCTAAGAGAAATAAAAGGGAGCAGAAAATCCTGTCTAAGATCATTTAAACATGCCAGCTGACATTCACTCAGATCCATAAGGAGGGAACAGGTGTGCAAAGAACTGTAAATCCCAACTGCAACTCCACCTCCACCCCCAGCAAGGTGTGGTCAATGAAAGCAATGATAATCTGCTGCTGGAGCCATTAGCAGTTTAGAGGGGAGAGCCACTTTTCAGAAATAACACATATTTTTAATTTAATTAAAATATATAATAAGGCATTAATCCTTTTAATTTAAAATGATCTTAATTGGAAATAACACTGATGAAGCTGACAAAGTAAGATTGTTATCTCAAAATGACTTTTCTGGGAGATCATTAAGGATTAGACTTAAGAGGCCTCCTCAAATGAGGAAGGGGACCAATCTTTAGATAGTGTCATCTAGTAGCCTGCTATCTGTTTCTAGCAAGAGTGGAGAGAGCCAATTTGGAATTCTAACTATGTGTCCTGGTTTTCAAAATCATTGAAGATCCGATAACTCTTATGTCTATTATCTAGTATCTTGCACCTACAGAACAAGCAAGCTTTCTCTCTGGTAGTGTTCAATTGCTTACCTTCAATATTGCTGAAAGGGAGATACAACACCATAGAGCAGGCATGTCAAACTCGCGATGTCACGTGATGTTGCACAATGTATCATGACTTTTTCTCCATTGCCCGCAATGGGGTGGGTGCAGTTTTGGCGTGATGCTCCAGCCTGCAGGCCGACAATTTGACATGCCTGCCATAGAGCAACAGATCAGGACCTTATGTGTCTCTACTAGCTGACAGATGTTGAGAAGTCTCACATTTGTTATTAAGCTTTCTAGTTAAGCTGGTGCTCCCACCTAATAGATCATCTGCTGTTGGGTCTGTACTTCTGACAGATGAGAAGAACCTATTTTCCTTTTTGGCAAAAAACATGCCAAAACCTCTAGACCAGGGGTGTCAAACTGCCGGCCTGCAGGCTGGATGCGTCATGACAAAACCGTGCCCACCCCATTGCCGGCAATGGGGAAAAAGCTCCGATATGTTGTGCGACGTCACATGACGTTGCGAGTTTGACATGTCTGCTCTAGATAGTAGCTACATTCTGCCCTGTTACTAGTGCTACATGAGGAGATAGCAATTTAGAGGCCTCACAATCCCAAATACACACAGACATACACTCTCCTTTCCCACTATGGAAAAGCCAATTCATTCAGCATTTATCGTATTTGTGAATGTTTACCTCTTTTACTCTTTGTATGTTTTACATTATGTATGCATACTTATTTTGGATAAGGTTATTCATTGCATGATCATTATCTGGGATGGTAGTAAACTTCAATTAAGTAACTGGCTGTACATGGAGGTATTATTGGGGCTATCCCAATGAATAATATGAAATCCTGGCAAAAAAGATGGTTATTGCTTAAAGGCAAACAGAATTCCTTATGGAATTCACTCTCCTAGAAAAATAGGTATGGCTTTTTATGATGGTATGATTTAATGTGCATATAAGATGCTTCATTTGGGAAGAGTTAGCATAGCTATTACTACCTGGAGTTCCTAAGAAGTTACTCTTCCCTAACTTCCATTGGCCCCAGCCATTGCTCATGCTGAATGGAAAGGAGAAGCACTGTCATTTAAGATGTCTCCAGATTGGGAAATGGTGTGAGGAAGTATCTGTCAGGCCATACAATCAACCAAAATCATTGAAACATTTCTGGTTAGAGAAAGGACACCAACACCCCCCCCCCAAGTTTCTATAAAAATGGTCATAATGTGGAAATACAGCAGAGTATCTAAGAGACATTTCAAGTGAGTAAAATGGTAAGTTAAATAATATGCTACAATTACCACTAACTTTTTCCTTCTTTCTTTTCTATCAACTAGACGAGTTGTATTACCTGTACATGGTTTGCTTGCTGAAAGGGGGTGCTGGATTGCAAATCTTTCCTAACAATAAACTGGGATTTTTTTAAAAAGCAGATGCTCGCTACATTTGGATAATTAATACCAGGGCAAGCTCCTGGTCTAGAAGACATCAAACATTTTCAATTGCAAGGACATTGGAAAGGTTGAGTGCAAGCAAGCTTTTTGGTCTTGAATAGTTACAGTAGCATGGATGCTTAGAAAAGAAGTTGCACTATAGCAGCTCTATTAGCCTGCCAGAAATATTTCCTTGAAGTCTTTCAGAATCAAAGAACATAAAAGACAGTGAGTCTAGTCCGACAGCTGAAGTCAAATTCATTCCAGGAAGCTGCTAATTACATATTCTCTTCTTAAGTCAGGAAAGCTGTATTGTCAAGGTGATGCTTAAAATTAGCAATTTTCATAGCTGTAAAACTTGTAGTATAAACTACAAACAAACATCGCCTCCAGCAATCTTTTAAGCTTATGTTGCCATTACATAAAGTTCCAATCACCTGTTCCATCTCCATTTTATCTGATGTTTATAAATGTTTCTAGATATTGTTTTTATTTTTAATGGATATTTTATAAGTATTTTTATACAGGTATTTTTATAGTATGTTCAGCTAGAATAAGTTTCTTCATTTAATACACACAGGGGAGCAATGCAATTTATGTTCCTGTATTATCTAAAAAGACTACCTTGATATTATTACAGCAATCAGTTCCAACGTTGAAAGAAATATATGGTTAATCTGAATATGAATGGAATCAGGTGGAAACAATATTCAAAACAAATCTAATCTAATTAATGACTGCATCTGGTCATGTATGAGAATCAGTTTGTGGTAGTGGTTAAGGCATCAGGCTAGAAGTCAGGAAACAATGAGTTTTAGTTCTACCTTAGGCACAAGGCCAGCTAGAAAGCGACATTGTACCATTCACTTTCTTTCAGCTCCTCTCTAGGAAGGAGACAATGGCAAATCACTTATGAAAAATCTTGCCAAGAAAACTGCAGGGACTTGTTCTGGCAGTCTATGAGAATCAAACACAACTGATACAGAAAAGAAGTCCAATATGTACAGTAAATATCACTGATATACAAATGTATGTAGTTCTAGGAAGCAGGGATGGATGACATTGAGAAATTAATGGCAAACTGCAAGTGATGCTACATAGAATATCTATTAATGTACATGGTAATTAGAATGCAAAACTGGAGAAATGGAGGAACCTGAAACTATAGGAAGATCTGTAGATTAATATAGCAAAACATTATTTGACAAAGCCTTGTCTGAATTAGTTTCAGTAAAGTAGTAAACACAGTTAAAGCAGGCTAAAGCATCCTTCTTACAGTTATTATCAATGCTTAAAAGTTTAACTAGAATAATGAAAGAAAAGAAACCTAGGCTGTAAAACTATTTTCCTACAGAATATAGTTGGGCTCAGTCACTTTGATTACATCAGAATAAATTATTTGGGGGAAAAAAAGATCTAACCTGAGACATCTTCAAAGGTACTGTGGAATAATGATCTATATGCACAAAGATAATTTTGATAATATATCAGCTAACTCTGTGGAAAAAACTTTGATTTACATGGATTTCTGTAAAATAAGGAAAAGTAATAAACTAGAAAACCTGAAATGTTTACCTTGGCAATTATGTAAAGGCTATGTATCATTGGGTTTTTAATAAACTCACTTAATTTAAAGAGATGGATTTTAAGATTTCAAGAAACAGGCAAATGGCTGAGATGAGGGGTGTTTTCTTTTTTTGTTATTTGGTGGGGGGGGGGTTTGCCAGAGACTCCAACCCTGATATTAATCCTTGTACTTCTGCATCAATTCAAGCATATTGGGATAGAAGTGTCGTGGAGCATCCAAACCCAAGACTGGATCAAAATGTTCCCAGTCAGGAATATTCTTATAGAAAACTAAATGAGTGATTCGAGTAAGCAATGATTCCACATTACGAGTGTTTGTAGCAATATCTTTTCCTCCACTCCAAACAGCTACTGGCACACTAACATCTTCTATTTTATAAAATGGATGTGTTGTCTGTGGATTGAAAGAAGAGAAAAAAAGAAATGTAATTTGAGAATTACGTCCACTGTGCACAGAAATTGCCTACTGGATTCATGGAATTTTGACACCTGGTCAATAGTGTAGTCATCTGCCAGAATTATATGACAGTCACACTAAGGCTATGACAAATAGGTGACCTAGTGGCATCCAGAAACGCAGAGGCCATCAATGCCAAGAGAATGTAGCTACTAGCTTTGCTTAATACCCATTAATACTAAAAGCTTTCCATCTCCTCCTTCTATTGTCTCGTAGTCAAATAATGGTGTCTTAATTTCAGAGGTTTAGGCAGAACTAAATTAAGACACCACCATCTGACTGCAAGAGTACATAGGTAGGAGAGGGATCATCAACCAAGACAATAAATGTTTTGCTGGTATTAACTGAGCCATGGAAAATGTCTGGCACTCTTTGAAGATACTGACATTTAATCAGACTGGAAAATTATTTACAAGGGAAGGCCTTGTAGAGAAACAGGGCATTATTTGTGTTTGTGTATGTGGTTGATTGACTGATTATCAAGAACTTATCTCAGTCTTAACAATCTAGACAGTTTAAAATATACTACAAAAGATAATGTAAGTACAATTCTCAAACCAATTATTAGAAATTTCTACAATAGATCAACATTCACTATGTTAGCATTTTACTTGGAAAAAATACCCTTGTAAATCAACCAACACTGCTCCTTAGTCCCTGCAAGTTATTCAGAAAAGCTGCATTTTAACACCCATTTGCACTATTCAGGTGACTCTGAGGGCACAGATAAACTTCCAAATGGCCTCAATGACTCTCAGAGAGAGTGCTAATGACCAATTGACTACAAGGTATATAAATCCTTCCATTCACCACCATTCAGTCAGAACTGAAGAAGCTTTTTGGATGAGAAGCGAAACATCTTCAAGGAAAAACAAGTCCAGCTGCCTTTTGACTGAGAATCTCCATACACATTTTGCATTTTCAAGTCTTTTGCCAACAATGGAGCCATCTTCAGATTGGAAGAGCAAGTTCCAAGAGAGGAGAGTCATAGTAGAGAATGTCTGTTTCTGAGCCTACCTGCCTATTCCCCCCTCCAAACAAAAGGGGGGTTGTTGTTGTTAATTGCGAAGTCATATCCGACCCATCGCGGCCCCATGGACAACGTTCCTCCAGGTCTTCCTGTCCTCTACCATCTTCTGGAGTCCATTTCAGTTCACACCTACTGCTTCAGTGACTCCATCCAGACACCTCATTCTCTGTCGTCCCCTTCTTCTATTGCCCTCAATCTTTCCCAGCATTAGGCCCTTCTCCAGTGACCTAACCTCTCTGTTAGATTAGGCTACCTGCCCATTAAAGGGGACTAGAGTATGCAATTCAATAAAGGATCATACTGTATAATCCTACTCTAGAAATACACCATTAGTTCTGTTTTGTGGTAAGGTTACAATTGGATCTACTTCTGGGCCTTATGAATCCTTTGCTTTCAGTACTGTTGGATATCTGTTCATCCATAGGACTGAAGTATGGACAGAACTAGCATGTTATACTTTAGTTAAGGAGAAGTAGCCAGGAAGACTCACTAGCGCAGGGCTTTTCAACCAGTGGTACACATACCACTTGTGGTACATTAATGAGTGGCAGGTGGTATGCAGCC
>NW_015389027.1:105462-109701 GCF_001527695.2 Protobothrops mucrosquamatus
ATGGCTGGAGGTGAGGCACGGAGGAGGGAAGGAGATGGAGAGTGGAAGGATTCTTATGTGCTTTTGTGACTTTGAAGTTCTGGGATTTGTGCAATGAGGGCTTTGTGTTCTTAAGGAGTGTTTGGCAATTTCTATTTGGCTGATGGCTGATGTCTCATGTTAGCTTCTATTGCTCTGCTGTTGTTAGCTGTAAGTTTTGTTGCAAGGGATTTTGAAGTATTTTTCTCCTGAATGGATTTTGCCTGTAGCATTCCTTTACTTATGAATAGAGCCATTTGGGGAGGTTGCCTTAGCCGGCAGCCAGTACTTACATTTTTTTTCTTCCTTAAGTGCCGGCTGCGCTCCTTACTTTTCTTTCTAGCCAGTAGCTAATTCTTAAAGGGGAATGTGCCTTTTAAAGCTAGTTCACTCAGCAGCTTGTCTTTTCTGTCTCTGGTAGCCTTTCCTTGTTTGATCAATATATGGAAGAGGGAAAATATGGGGGGGATTCAAATTCTTCCTTCAGAAGGAGATGGGAATGAGAAAAAGGGAGGCAAGGAAGGGAGGGAGGAAAGGAAGTCCCGCCTTAGCACTTGGCCACCAGCAGCTCTGCCATTGACTTTGCTTGTCAAAAAGATTGCAGAAGGGGATCACATGACCCTGGAACACTGTGACCATTATAAATATGAATCAGTTGCCAAGCATCTAAATATAAATCACATGACCCTGGGCATGCTGCAATGGTCATAAGTGTGAAAAATGGTCATAAGTCATTTCAGTGCAATTGCAACTTTGAACAGGGTTTTTTTTTTGGTCATCACGTTTTTGACACCTTGCTAGGTGGTACTCGAATATTGCCATATCCTAAAAGCGGTACAATCGGTAAAAAGGTTGAAAAGCCCTGCACTAGCAGATGGAAAATGGAATTTCCACCATATTTTTTGTTCATGGATTGCGTTTGTTATGGGTTTACTATCCTCCTCCAGTTCTATGGTGACATGAAGCACCCACATTTACTGTATTATACTACCACTTGAATACTCTATAGCTCTTCTTGAGCCCCAAAAAGGGCAGGAAAAAAAGAATGAATATTTTCTTTTTTTTTTCAAACATATTTTATTGGTTTTTCAACTTTAACAGAAAGTACTTAAGACACATCGTGGTGTTTGGGCGAACAAACATTCCAAAGTAAAAACATACATAGACAACTCAACTTAGTACATTCACTGTCATCTCTCTATTTCCCTCAAATAACATAATGGATTTAATATATTCCATTTCTAGCTTAAATTTCTATACGACTAAACCTGTTTTAAAGCTTTATCAGTTTACAATTACCATAATCAAATATTGTTTTACTTCAACAAATTATCACTTCAAGTATCTTTTCCAAATATATTCAGACTCTTAATCCCTCTCATCCTTGTTTTTATCACCAATCTCATTTATTTCTTTTTCCAATAACTACTAACTTAGTCAAAAAAAATGTTAAATCTTAATTTATTTCAATTCATTAGACCAACTTCACATTGCATCCAATTACTTGTCATACCTTATCAGACCATATTATTTTTTTTATTAAAATTTTTATTGATTTTTATAATTAAACAATAAGTAATATGATGCATTTGTATACACAAGCAAAAAAAACACCAATCCAAATCAATACATTGTCGGAAACGCTCGGCAATCCCCGCCTTGCCTCTGCCCTCATCCACTTTCCTTTCCTTCCTCCCTCTAGCCCACAATCTCTCCTCCTTCCTCCTTCCCATCCCCTCTCTTCCTGACCACCTCCTCAAGTGCAATTTGGGATACCAGCCGAGCATCTCCTCTTATCAATACAATTATTATTTACCTATAACATGTAAATACATCATTTTTTTTTGATACCCCTAATCCCCTTCCCCCCCTGAGCTTCCCGGAACCAAATACAGGATTGAAACACATCCCATTCCATATCTAAATTACAATTTAACTAAACAAATATAATACTATCAATATATACCTACTTTAACTCTAATAAGACAATAAGTAAAAAAAAAAATATCTACTCAAAAACTATATGATATTTAATCACTCCATACTTTCTCTAAGTATAATCTATCCACCTTCAACATTTAAACTTTATATAAATTTTTTTTCTTACATTTTACACTTAAATTTTCCCTTCACTTTCTTCCCTCTCAAGTCTATACTTTCAATAAAATCTTAAGTCAATACTTCCTGCTTCACAGCTGGAAAAGTAAAATAAAATCCCAATCTTAATTTTTTTTTTTTACATCTTTCAAAAAAAAAACCTATAAGTTCTTTACAAACATATAATAAACTAGTTTCTTCCATTTCCATAATAAAGTCTCACTTCCAGCGTTTATCCATCCTTTGGCTTATGAAGCTTGCTAAGCATTCCCTGCATGTCTGTCGCTGCAGATCTCTTTGGCCTCGCCCCACCCACTGGCTCCGAAGGCTGTGGATATGTTATAGAGACTGTTTCTTTTTGTTGCTCTCTCTCTCTTTACGCCTATAAGCAGCACGGGTCATCCTTTGCTCCTTCTGAGGATCTCCTACAGATAATGACATGGCCCCAGGCAGTTCCACAACAAGTTGCTCCATCACATCTTCCTGTGCTTTAGATGTCGATGATGGTGACATATCAGCTTTCAGGACCGACAAATAAAAATCCTTAGCTTTTTGAACAGAATTTAGTCTGTATCTGGTCCCTGCGAAATTTAACACAATATCCAAAGGAATTTCCCATCTAAAAGGTATCTGCCGCTTCTTTAACTCCTGAGTCAAAAAGGTAAAGTCCTTTCTTCTTCTTAAAATCTTAGAAGGTATTTCTTTTAAAAGTATAATATCTTGTGCAGCAATTTGAAATCTCTGCTGATAAAAGAGCTGTATAATTTCATTATGACGTACTCTTGTGGTAAAATAAACAACCACATCTCTAGGTAGGTTTCTCTGACGTGCAACCCAGGAATTCACTCTAAAAATTTTTTCTATTTCTCCACAAATCACCTCTGGGTTGCAATTCAATACCAGGGCCAAAGCTGTAACAACTTCCTCTTTAAGTTTCTCTTGTAAGTCCTCTTTAAGAGCCCTGATTCTCAGAGCAAATTCCATTACTTTAAATTGTGACATTACCATGTCATTTTGAAGAGTTTCCACTCCTTCTTCTACTTTTTCAAGTCTATCCTGTTCCTTCCATTTTCTCCACTAACTCATCCACTCTTCCCTCTACACGATCAATATGAGCTGCAAGTCCTTGAAAAATATGTGATAAATTTTCACAAAGTTCCTGGTTTTTCTTATCCAAAAGTTCTTCTGTTTGTTTCACAGTCTGCAATGAGGACTTGGCTAAGGCCTCTTGTAAATCTTTAAGTGTAATGGAAAGAGGAGGTGTTGGAGGGGGAGATCTAGGTTTTTGTTGTTGGGTTTGCACAACAGGAGAAGAAATAGCTGTTTTAGGCAATGCAGAAACTCCAGTACGTTTTGTAGCCATTCTGCCAAATTATTTTTAAAAATCACAACAGCAAGTATAAACTTAAAAAAGCTTGACTTAAAAAAAAATTATTTTAAAATCCTTTAAAATACATCATTCCACAACCGGAAAGAAAGTGAAAGTTTTCCTTTTGTTAAAAAGAAGGAATGCTTCCGTGGCCATTTTCTTGTCACTTTCACTTATAGCAAGTAACAAAAATCCCAATTAAGTCTTCGAGTTAAAGTCACATTTTAACTAAAATAAAAATCCCCTGTCAGGTTCTGTCTGTTCCAAAAGTTACTCACAAGCAGACACAATGTAGCAGCAGTGGTGGCGACGTCTGGCCTCACTCCGAAGAGCGAAGACACACCGAGCTGCAGAGAAGAGGTCCGGACTCCGGGGGAGTTCTCACCTTCATCCCCCCAGGATCGCTCCTGGGGGGACTAGAGAACTCAACCCCTATCCAGACCAAACTCACTTTCTCCCCTTCGCCCGGGGAGAAAGTTCCGAGCCGCAAAACAGCTGATCCGCGCTGTTTTGACGGCTTTGACGCAGTCCCGGGCTGGAGGCTGAAGAAAAAGCCTCCTTCGGCGATGCCTCGCCACCAGAAGCCCCCAGACCATATTACTATATACAAAAATCACCTAGTTAATTTAAGCACCAGTCTAAATTTAAGTTCCAGTCTAAAAATTCAATGTTTTTTCAATTCCAATACATAATTTCCCTCAAAATCAATCTATTATTCCAAAAAATACATTCTTAATCTCTTTAAACATATATGT
>NW_015389027.1:111513-112675 GCF_001527695.2 Protobothrops mucrosquamatus
TTCTCGCCTACATCGTCCATATAGGACGACTTGGGAACTCAACTCCTACCCCGGGCAGCTCACCTATCCCCTTATGCCCAGGGGAAAGGTATCAAGCCGTTTGACAGCTGATGCTGGCTGTCAAACCGGCTTTTACGCAAAACAGGCGGGAGGCAGCAAACAGCTGCGACCGACGAAATCGCCTGCCACCGGAAGTCTCCAACTTTCATATTTCTATGCCAAGTAAATTTCCATAAAAACAAAAGGATCATCTATCTAATTTAAACACACACGTATATAATTATATTTTTCTTACTTCAAACTCTAAGATCATTATCCTTAAAACAAACCATAAAACCAGCGTTGCCTTTTAATCCATTAGACAGTTTTGAATTTCTTTTTGAGTCTAATTCTGGGTTTTTTTCTATACCACACCAGCTGCCATAAAAGCGCTTCCCTTTCAGCCAGTGAATCCATTTTTATGACTTGTAATAGTCTTTGAGAAAGTATAGATCCCTTCCTCTGCAATAAAGATCTTTTTCTCTTCTTGCTGTGTTGTTGCTTTGTAGTTTGAAGTCTTAATCTTTGCTTCTTCTGATTCTCTAAGTTGCAGAAGAAAAGATTGTCAGGTGAAATAAGTCTTTTTCTCTTCTTCTTGCGGCGTCGTTGCTTTATAGTTTGGTATCTTAATCTTTGCTTCTTCTGATTCTCTAAGTTGCAGAAGAAAGGGTTGTCAGGTAAAATAAGTTGCTCTTCTATCTCTGTAGGTTCCTCTTCTGGTATATTTTGATTTTTACCATAGTCAGATGTGGGCTGGACATCTATTTGAACAAATGTAACAAAGTCTCTAGGTCTTAATTCTGAAGTACCGTTTTTAATTGTAGCACGTATTTCTGCATTGATCTCAAGGAGCTTTTCCAGTATGAATGCAAAATCCAATTGTGGCTGAGGTTTCTCCATTTTAATGTTAATGCTTAAAAGAAGGTCTCTTTTTCTTTCCTGTGGAGGCTATATTTAATGCAAAGCATATCCACCCCCACAGTTTCCACAGCTGCACAGTTTATCTTTCCCTCAAAGATATTTTGAAATTCAGTGTTCCATCTTTAAGAAAGTAATCAAAACGTGCAGTATTTAACTTTATTTATTTATTTATTTATTTATTTATTTATTTATTTATTTATTT
>NW_015389027.1:115521-120085 GCF_001527695.2 Protobothrops mucrosquamatus
GCCGCCACCGCGTTGGGCCACTAGGCCGCCGCTGCGTCGGGACGCCAGGCCGCCACCGTGTCGGGCTGCCAGGCCGCCGCTGCGTCAGGCCGCCAAGCCGCCGCCGCGTCGAACCGCTAGGTCGCCACAACCCCGGGCCGCAGATCTTCCTCGGACCGCCGAGCTGCCACCGTGTCGGGCCACTAGGCCATCGCCGCATCGGGCTGCCAAGCCGCCACCGCGTCGGGCCGCAGATCTTCCTGGTCGCTAGGCCACCAGGCCAGGCTTCGCTAGGCCTCACTAGGCCTCTCCATGCCTGGGCCGCCCTCCGTAGCTCCGCAGCTCCGCCCGCATCAGGCCGCCAAGCCGCCGCCGCGTCGGGCCGCCACGTCGGACCGCAGATCATCCTGGCCGCTAGGCCACCAGGCCGGGCTTCGCCAGGCCTCACTAGGCCTCTCCATGCCTGGGCCGCCCTCCGTAGCTCCGCAGCTCCGCCCGCATCAGGCCGCCAAGCCGCCGCCGCCGCATCGGGTCGCCGCGTCAGGCCGCAGATCTTCCTGGCCACTAGGCCACCAGGCCGGGCTTCACTAAGCCTCGCTAGGCCTCTCCGTGCCTGGGCCGCCCTCCGCAGCTCCGCAGCTCCGCCCGCAGCCCCGCCCAGCCTGGCGGTCGCGCGGTCCATCGCCCATCCTCTTCGCTCGCCGACCCTCTCCTCTTACCAACTCCTGGCCGGCGAGCACCCCCGGACCTTCAAAAGCACCCCATCTCCGCCGAGGACCCCGCCATCACTACGGAGCTGGAGCCGGTAGGTCCGCCATCACACGCATGCGCACTACCCTTTCGCCACTAGATGCCCTCAGTGAGTAACAAAGGTCTTTTCCAGAAATCAATTCCTTTTTTCTATCTTTTAAAGTATGATGTATAGGAAAAGAAATAATACTGTTCTTGAAAAGAGAGTAAAAAACCCCTTTTCTGTCTTTTTTTCCCCTTCTTTATATCCAAAAAACCCCCCACAAAAATGAAATATAGTCTTTTTCTATATTGATAGAATGGCCTTCTTCCCAAAAAAATAGAAGCTGCCTTTCCAAGCCAGGGAAATAATTCCAAAAGCTCTTACAGGTAAAAAAAAAAAAAAAAAAAAAAGTAGAAAAGAGAGAGTTGCAAAGAAAGTTCTCACCCGGATTCACCACGGGGGCACTCACAGCTTAGATGTTCTCTGACTAACGGTCTGAAGCGGCAGGGCGATCGGCCATTTTACTGGCCGATCTTCTTCTCCGTTGGCCCTCAGAGATTCATCCGGACAGCTGGAGGAGCCACCGCTCCTCCACAGCTGGACAGCAGCCTCCTCGACAGAAGTCGCACCCTCCAGGGCGACTTTGGAGCTGTATAAGGCTCCACCGACAGAGGGAAAACTAGCCGGCCGCCGCGAACCAGAACCGGAAGTCAGAATGAATATTTTCAATGACTTTGAGATACAGGAAGAAAGAGCAAATTGAGAGAAACTGAATGGTCAAAGTGAGCAGTTGTACTTTGCTTTCTGTACTTTGCTGCTCTGTGATGAGAAGACAATATTTTCAGAAAGCTGGGTAGCCACCCTTCCCCAAACAAAATGAAAAGATACAAAAATCTACATGTTTTCATGTATAAGCTTGTATAACTCACATTTCACCTAATTTTGCATTTTTACTTTGGAAGTATTTATAATTGTTAGTTAAATTATAGGAAATCAACAATATTTAACTAGCATTTTTTAGAAAAAAATGTCAAATCCCTATCACCATCCTACTTTTTCTTACCATGCTGTATATCTCCATGTTCTTATAACCATAGTCATAATATTTAAATTCTGTGGAATATATAATCTAAAAAGAAATGAAAACATTCATAATTGAAAAATTGGTTTTGAAATCTTAATATTAAATTGTTAACAAGATAGATGTACAGATGTATGCACAATATTTTTCATCTTCAATTTTATAGAAAGAAAAAATACTGTTTTACTATTTCTGATGGTATTTTACTAAATAAGACATGTAGCACAGAGAATAAATTTTAAATAATAAATTTTAAAACACTATAGATGCAAATTCATAAAAGGAACTAATCTAAATGTAATGTTAAATCTTAGATAAAAAATAAAACTTCTTGGAAAACAAGGAATACTTTAAGCTTGGAACAGATTTTCACATGGGTAAATTCACATAGTGAAAGAATGGTTTCAGGAAATAATTTCCTCCAAGATTTTGAAATTTTATTTATATTGTAAAAATATGGACCCATAACCTGGATTGAATCCTTTTTATTTTTTAAATCAAATTTATATAGTTGTTTATCTCTCAAATGTGGCTCTATGCAGTATACAATGAAAGGAGAAACAATAAAAACACATCTTACCATAACCAGAAAAAAACAAGAAATATGTGTATAACCCAGGAGAGTGCTTAAAAAGTCAGAAATAATAGTCACCTTTCTTAGCTTTATAACTTAGCTTTATACAATATAATAAGATATAAATTTCTACCATTTTAATATATTTTAATTGTTAGCATGTATTAATATCATCTTTGATTTCATTATTATATAAAAACAATGTGAAGGCTAAATTTAATTTATGTTTTATTATTTTCATTTTTAAGTGTTTTCTTTTGTGGATCTCTTTGTAGTTCTAATTCTAATTTCATAAACTTCTCCTTTGTTTGTTGTTGCTTTTTTTCTTTGTTCTTTTTTGCCATGTATGTTATGGCCAGCCCTAAAGCAAGCGTGTCAAACTGCCGGCCCGCGGGCCGGACACATCATCTGGAAGCCACACCTACCCCATTGCCGGCAATGGCAAAACCGTCCCGATACATTGCACGCCGTCATGTGACATCGCGAGTTTGACATGTCTGTTCTAAAGTATGCTTTAGCCGTATCCCACACATTTTGAAGAGATGTCTCTTTTTTATTTTAAAGAAAAAATTCATTTCTTTTGTTGCTGTTTGTATACATTCTTTCTCTTTCAGTAAAGATTGGTTCAGAGACCATCTTAATTTTTTTTTTTAGCTCCTCTCCAGGTCATCTTTACCGGATTGTGGTCTGCCCATATATTGGTTTTCATCTCAATCTCTTGTATAATCGTGCTTAATTCAGGAGGTATCCATATTATATCAATTCTGGACCATGATTTATGCCTGTTTGAGTAAAATGTATATTGTAGTTTTTTGGGATTCTTTTCTCTCCATATATCCTGTATACAGATTTCTTCTGCCATTTTAAAGAACGTTTTAGGTAGTATGTTCCTTCCTTTTTTTCCTATTTTGCTGCTTCTGTAATCCAGCTTCCTGTCTACAATTGCATTAAAGACTCCCATTAAGCAAATATTTTGATATTCCAATTCCACTATTTTTTATGTAATTTTTGATAAAATTCTTCTTGTTTGTTATTGGGTGCATATATTGCTACCATCAGTATCTGTTTTTGATTTATCATTATTTCCACCATTAATATTCTTCCCTCTTCATCTGCATAGATTTGTTTGGGGTTCATTATTTCTTTAATATATAAAGCTATTCCTCTTTTCTTCTGCTGTGCTAATGTGAAGTGGAGTTTCCCAATTTTCGGTTGTTCCAACAGTTTATAGTGTTGTCTCTTAATATATGTTTCTTGGAGACAGATTATATCTATTTTTAATTTTTGTAGTCATGTAAAAAATCTTATGTTCATTGAGAAAATCCCATTTTCCTTCTCCATCTCCTTCAGTTATATTTAGGTTTTATTCTTCTAGTTGTTCTTATCTGTCTCTGTTCTCTTGCTTTTGCCCCTTCTGTATTTGTGTTTTCTGTTTCTTCCTCTTCCCTTGGTTTGGCTGCTTCTTCTATTGCTGCCTCTTCTTGTTTCTTTGTTTCTCTCTCTGCACGAAATTCCGGACTTTCCCCTTCCAAGAACGCTTTGTAACTCTCATAAAACTCCATTGCCTTGAGTGCAATGTCCAGTCTATATCTTTTCATGTCCTAATTAATTAAAATCCCTTCTGGAATCAGCCATCTAAAATTCACTCCTTTTTCAATTAATTTTCTGGTCAGGAATTGATATTCTCTTCGTGAATCTCTTATTCTCCTGGGGATCTGCTTCAACACTACAATTTCCTTTTCTTTATAATGCAGAGGGTCATCTCTTGCTCTTCTCAATATCTCATCTCTTATAGATCTTTTATCAAATCTAACAAGTACTTCTCTGGGGACTTTGTTTCTCCTCACATAGCTTGAATTGACTCGAAATATCTGATCTATCTCTCCTTCCATTTCCTGTTTCCCAGTTCCCAGTGCTTCAGCCAGTAGCTCCGTCATCAAGTCCACGAGGTCCTCTTCTTTATCCTCCATTACGTTTTGAAATCTTAAAAAGTAAGATTCTTTTTCCATTTCCAAAACTGCCATTGAATCTTCCAATTCTCTATTTGCCTGCATCAGCCTCTGGTTTTCATCTTTTATTTCTTCCATCTTTTGATCAGTCTCTACTGACTTGGATTCTATTTTCTGAATTCTTTGCTTATTTTTTGTAATCATTTGTCTGAAGCTTTAGAGTTTATGTTATGAATTTCTTGATTCAG
>NW_015389027.1:120380-128613 GCF_001527695.2 Protobothrops mucrosquamatus
CTTTTTCTATTTCGTGCTCCCACTACTTCTTGGTTGCAGATAAATGGCATTTCTTGCAGATCTTCCAATGCATCATTTTTGCTACTTTGTCATGCCATTCTTTGTAGTCAATACAACCTTGCAGCAGCTAACTGGGGGGGCAGTTATTACTTTGTATTAGGTTTTTTAATCTTTGTAAGCTGCCCAGTCACTGAGAGTGAGTGGGTGGTCATATAAATTTTCTTGAATGAATGAAATTTCCTCTACTGAGTTTGGAATTTAAGAAGATACTAACATCTTCTTCATTCTCCTGATGTATTGACTACCAAACATCTTGACTTTATTGTGTCTTGATGTTGTCAGTTTGAAGGATGCCCTTGGTTTTGTAATGATCCTCTTGACTCAGACTCTTTTTTACTGATTTTGTATCTAAGATATTCAATTACAATTGTTATCATCATCCCCAATAGCCTGCACCTGTGTTCAACAGTGAAGGGACACAGGGCAGGAAAAATCCTGCAGAAAGAATAGCTCTAAACACAATTCTTTCAGCAGTTCCAAGAAGGTCCACACCCATTTGCACAACTCAGGTGACCCTGAGGACATAGACAAACTAAAGAATGCAAATGACCAGCTGTCTGCAAGGGATATAAACCATTCCCCACCATGTAGTCCAGACATGTCAAACTCAAGGCCCACACACCAGATCTGGCCCCTGATGTGTTTAGATCTGGCCCGTGGGGCCACCCTAGAGATAGCAAAGGACCAGCCCCTGCTGCCTCATCCTGCCCACCCCAGCCTGGCCAGGTGCTCTGCCTGGGCATGCACACAGGAAGAGGCAAGTGCATGGGGGCTGGCAGTGCCCAGCAGCAGCTACAGCTCGTTGGTCCCTTGGTTGCTCATTGGCTGGGCTGCGACAGTCAGCTGGATGTGAGCCTGGGGCCTCCAATAAGCCCTGCACCATCTGCACCGCATTTGCACACCTCAGGGCCCAACCCCAGGCTACCCCCGTCCCACCTACTTCGTCTTACCTCCATAGTGGTGGCACTGCCAGCAGAAGCAGAAGGCCTGTCCAGAGGAGCCCCACCACCCCTCTGTTCTCCTCCAGCTTGGGAAGCTTGCGAACCTAGAGGGGAAACTGCCATCGCAGCTCTCTGGGTGAAGCAGACACCTTGGAGTGCCTACGAGCCTTACCCCCCTGCCCTCCGGCACCCACCATGAGCAACCTGGCCAAGGAGAGCGAGCATAGCAGCAGCAGCCTCAAGGAGGTAAGCATGACCGAGTGCCCCCTTGGGAAACCTGGGTTGAGCTGGGCTGCAGGGTTCTTTTTGGCTCTTTTCCTCCCAACACCTGGGGGGGGGGCTTGGAGATGTAGAAGTGGCCAAAATGGAGACTGCTCCTTGCCCTCCAGATGTTTTCCCCTGCAGCCATCTGTATGCTGCCATCTGAGGATGGCTGGAGGTTGCTTTCTTCAGATGTGGCCCCCTCAGCTTGCACCTCTTTTCTGCTGACTACAAACATTGCCTGCAAAAGCTAAATTTTGGATGGATATTTCAGGGATTTTGAGCTCTATTTCTGGCTTCTTGGAGGTAGAAGTGTTGTTGGCAAAAGATGGAGACCATGGATCCTTGTTTCCTATTTTGGAAAGTTTTTGAGAAGGAATGATGGCTTGTTATGGCAGCCTTCTCTCACACAGCTTCCCATCAGCCTTCCTTCTCTCCACAGATCTTTGCAATTCAACCAAGAACTTTGGCGTGCTGTGCGCATGCACTCACACATTCAAGCTTGTAGACTTTTATCAATATCTGAGCTGGATAAAAGTCCCCAAACTTAGAATGCTGGTTGTGTGTGTGCGCACGCGTGTGCATGCATTTGGCTACCAGTAGTTTGTCTCCACGTTGAGTTAGCTGGTGTGACTTGTTCTGTGCTGACCCGGCCATCTCAAGTCAGTGGAGCTGGACTGGCTGCACATACACAGACATGGCTACCCAGCCATACTGAGTCAGCCGCACTGAGTGAGCGGTGTCGAACCAGCCATTCAAGCTGGCCATACCCACCCATCCACGCCTACCTAGTTGCAGTGACCTGGCTGTGACCACCCAGCCAAGCACATCAAGGTAGTATTATGATGATGTTTATTACATTTATTATAGATTCATTGTTGTATTTCATTGTATTTTTAAAAAGTATTTAATAATAATAATAATAATAATAATAATAATAATAATAATAATAATAATAATAATAATAATAATAATAATAATAATAATAATAATAATAAAGTTGGAAGGGACCTTGGAGCTCATCTAGTCCAACTCCCTGCTCAGGCAGGACACCTTATACCATTTCGGACAAATGGCTGTCCAGTCTCTTCTTAAAAACTTCCAGTGTTGGAGCATTCACCGCTTCTGGAGGCAGGTTGTTCCACTGGTTAATTGTTCTAACTGTCAGGAAGTTTCTCCTTAGTTCTAGGTTGCTTCTCTCCTTGATTCTATCCGTTGCTTCTTGTCCTGCCTTCTGGTGATTTGGAAAATAGCTTGACTCCCTCTTCTTTGTGGCTACCCTGAGATACTGGAACACTGCTATCATGTCCCCCCTCATCCTTCTCTTCATTAAACTAGACATACCTAATTCCAGCAACCGTTCCGTATATGTTTTAGCCTCCATCCCCTAATCATCTTTGTTGCTCTTCTCTGTACTCTTTCTAGAGTTTCAACATCTTTTTTACATCATGGTGACCAAAACTGGATGCAGTATTCCAAGTGTGGCCTTACCAAGGCATTGTAAAGTGGTATTAATACTTCATGTGTTCTTGATTCTATCTCTCTGTTTCAATGCAGCCCAGCACTGTGTTGGCTTTTTGGGCAGCTGCAGCACACTATATCTGTACATTTGGTTTTTCTTGCCTAAATGTAGAACCTAACTTTTTTCACCATTGAATTTCATTTTGTTAGATAGCGCCCAGTGTTCAAGTCTGTCCAGATCCTCCTGTATCTTAAGCCTGTCTTCTGGAGTGTTGGCTATTCCTGCCAGCTTGGTGTCATCTGCAAATTTGATGAGTCCCCCATCTATCCCCTTGTCCAAATCGTTGATGAAGATGTTGAAGAGCACTGGGCCCAGAACAGAGCCCTGGGACACCCCACTACACACTTCCCTTCGTGTAAATGTGGTTCCATTGAGGACCACACGCTGAGTACGGCCGGTCAGCCAGCTACGGATCCATCTGGTGGTGATGCTGTCTAACCCACATTTTTCTATCTTATTGAGTAGTAGGTTGTGATCTACTTTATCAAATGCCTTACTGAAGTCCAAGTAAATTATATCCACAGAATTCCTCTGGTCCACTAATTTTGTCATTTGGTCAAAGAATGCAATAAGATTTGTCTGGCATGATTTGTTTTTGACAAACCCATGTTGGCTTTTAGTAATGATTTTGTTTGCCTCTAGGTGTTCGCTGATTTGTTGTTTGATTATCTTTTCCAGAATCTTCCCAGGTATTGAGGTCAGGCTGATAGGTCTGTAGTTTCCTGGATCTATTTTTTCCCCTTTTTTGAAGATGGGAACTACATCAGCTCTTTTCCAGTCCTCTGGTAGTTCCCCAGTGCTCCAGAATCTTTGAAAAATATAGTTCAGTGGTTCTGAGATCACATCTGCCAGTTCCTTGAGAACCTTGGGGTGTAATCCATCTGGTCTTGATGATTTGAACTCGTCTAGGCTGGACAGGTGCTCACTTACCATTTTCTTGCTTATCTTAACTTGTGTTTCTAATCTGTTTTTTATGGAACTGTTTTTTCCCTTTGTGTAAAGACAGATGCAAAAACCAAGTTAAATAGTTCTGCTTTCTCCTTGTTGCTTGTCACCTTCTTGCCACTTTCCCCCATTAATGGACCAATAATTTCCTTCACTTTTTTCTTGTTTTTTACATGTTGAAAGAAGGTTTTTTTGTTATTTTGACTTTGGTCGCAAGCCTTAGTTCATTTTGAGCCTTAACTTTCCTCACTTCATCTTTGTAGGCACGGGCTATTTGCTGATATTCTGCCTTAGTTATGTGCCCCTCTTTCTACTTTTTATAGTTGTCCTTTTTTTTCTTTCAGTTTATCAGAGAGTTCTTTATGCAGCCATGCTGGTTTCTTTTGTTATTTTTCTTCTTTGTTGGTATTGTACTAGACTGAGCTCGTATTATCTCACTTTTCAAAATTTCCCAAGCTTCTTGAATTGTTTTCCCCTTGAGGATTCTATTGCTTGTGCTTCCAGAATGTTGAATTCCAATATTGTATGATCAAACAATTTCATATTTGATACTATATTTGGGAGCTGCAAGGAGGATCTTAGATAATCATTTTCCTAGACCAAGGAATCCCACAATGCAGTAGGGGGGGATTCTTTATAAGACATTTTATAAAAAATACAGAAAGGTAAAAAAATAATTTTCAACCTACATGACCAACCAACAAACATTTGCGATTACATATTTATACCCATTTCAACTATTTGTTTAAATATAAAATGCTGATATCTCAATTTTGATTGGCTTGAAATTAACTAACAAATTAAAGTCATACTGTACCTGGCTCCAGTGATTCATATTTTTTACAGATGAGTAATCAGGATTGATCCCAGCATATACATCTGCCCGACACTGGAAAAGAAAATGAATTTACATTTTTACTCTGAAGATATACCGTATTTTCCAGCGTATAAGACGACTTTCTAAACCCTGAAAATCTTCTCAAAAGTCAGGGGTCGTCTTATACGCCCTGTCGTCTTATACGCCGGAAAATACGGTATATGAAAGGATTTTTTTTATTGTTACAGATTAGAAAACACAACAAAAGGATTCCTCAAAGTAATTGAGTCCTAAATGGTAAAACTTTATTGGATACACCGTCTCAGAACTAAAGAAGCAAAACCAGTCTGGGTTTTCTCCACACAAAAGCTTGCTTAGTTAAACAATAGATTCCCTTGCCCCCACCCACCAGGTATTCACATTGTCCAATAGTAATAGTTCTTTTTGTATGGGAACAGTTCACTTCTCCATCAAGCACCTGCAGTAGTGACCTTGGCATTTTGCAGGCTCTCACAATCTGTGAATGGCTTCTTGGCATTCTGTTTCCTCCCTTCGCTTCCTACCCTTCCCCCCTTTTTCTATGGCAAGTTGATTAGCGATAGAAGCTAGCAGGCATCATAGCGGTTCAAATTTGACAGTTATACTCTTGTAAAATATAAACTAATGAGCAAAAAACTGTTCCTTCCACCTTCCTATGCTTCAATTTTCAGAAATAAGTTGCACACAATCATAGACAATAGAAAAACACTATTGTAGCTATATGTTTTTTGCTATTATATGCCTTTAAAAATGCCTCCAATGTTCATAATAACTTTTCCTCTACCAAACCTTGAGTTTGTGATGCTCAACTGAGGACCTATGCATTGACTTTGACTCAGTCTCATTGGTTGGAGAGAACCAATTACATCAGTCAACTTCTCTCAATGTCCTCAGTATATGGAACAGAAGATGTTGTGGCTGGTAACAGTAAAGTAGTTTTTGAATCTATTTGGGGCTAACTTATTTGATGCAGTGGTCCTGGTCAGGCTCTTTGTCTTGAATTGTTGGTTTGAACAGCTCTCCACTGAATCCAATCTCTGACTCTATACTTTGTGCAGCCTCATTATTTTCTTTTCTTAGAGAATACCCAGTGAAGTCTCTTACTTCTACATGTAAATAAGCAGGCAATTTGCAAACATTAAGCCAATGCAATATATTTTATTATTGTTGAAGAAGGCCATTACTTTGGCTCCTAATCCTTTGTTGATTATTACCTCACTGCTCCCTCCAGCCAACACTATACTTTTTGGCTTATGATGTCAACATTTCTCAGAAAATACGTCCTGTAAACATTTCAATAATTATTATAGACACAAATAGAGGTCAAGTTTCTAAGAATTAGTTTTTTCTCCATAAGGAAACTGCTTGCCTGAAAGCAAGTGTTTCAAAATTCTGTGCTCTAGTCATTAGACTGAAAAAAATGTAAATACATTGTTTAGCAATGCCTCATTTAATAACTTTCATTGTTTTGATGGTGATGAAAAAGTAACTTTATGACAATCATCCCATTTAGGACCTTTGCAAATATGTAAAGTAAAAGAAAACTGAAGTAAGAGTGTAAGCAGAGTTGTAGTTTCACTTAGTGACTGCTTTGGTTAATACCAAGTTGCTGATCCCAGTTGTGGCTTCTAAACAAAGACTACCTGTAGGAGAAAGGATGTCTTCAAACTACAAGATGCAAATGTTCTAGTTTAATTAATAGGGTTTCACACTATTTGCACACTACATTTTTTTCTGTTTTTATTTCTTCCTCTCTTTTAGGAATCCATGATGACTTTGGAGACATTGGAGAAAGAAGCTAGAGAAAGCTATTAGAAAAACAGCAAGAAGAAGCATGCATATATGAAAAAGCAGCTCAGACTGATTCCTTCAATTGCCCTTGACCCCCTGGAATATAAAAGAGGAGAGGGAAAAACATAGGCAGACTTTCAAGCAGTGTTTCTTAACCTTGAATTCTGGGAGTCACCAAGATTGACAGACACTGTCATTAAAGTAGAGTTCTAGTCTTCCTATGGACTATTTTCCTGACCTGGTCTGCCTCATTTGGCTAACATGTACCTTTGCAGAAAATAAAAATAGAGCTTATTTACCACATTTAGGTTTTTCTCATTATATCCTCCTGTAAGGAAAATGTTTTGTAAGCAAAGGTGGTCGATCAGTGGATAGCTGCATGCATAGATCATGATGGATTTTATTCTCTCATCAGAAATGGAAAATTCTTTAGTGCCCCATATTTTCTGTAAAATAAAAATGAGCGATGAATAGAAAGAAACTTTGCAAATTCAAAGCATGTTCCTCCTTATTCCAACATAAATTTTATCTTCCCCACATTAAAGTTATCATTGGAAGTCTTTCTCTAGATTTCTGCCATCTGATTCTTTTCACATATATCTACAATTTTGCATTGTAAAATTTGCAAATTCTGTACATTTCAAGTTAGTACAGTTCTGCACTTAAATGCAACAAAATTGGGAATAACTACTTCTTAAGCAAAAAGTTTCATGTTATGTTTGTTGTTCTTAATTCTGGTTGTTTTTTATTGTTTCCATTCTGTATGCTGCCCATAATCATGTACAAGTAGTCATCACTTAACAACCCTAATTGGGACTGGCAATTCTGCTGATATGTGAAACACTCTCTAAATAAGAAATTGCACAGCTGTGGCTGTGCTTTCTGAATGGAAAGAGACAAGACTACAAAGTTCCAACCTTCACATTGCTTCCTAGCCAGGGAAGGAAACCTTCCTTTCCCTGTCCTTTGGAATGCACCAGTGCCAGTGTACACATCAAGAGGAATGTAATCATGCTGGCAGCCCAAGCCTGGGAGCTGCAGGCACACTATGCCAACAATTTACACTACTTTCTTGAAACACTTTCTCCAATCTGACCACCATTCTGAATATTTGAATGCCTTTAAGGCAGTGGTGAGATTCAGCCAGTTCACATCGGTTCGGCAGAACCGATAGCTAAATTTTACTGAGTTTGGAGAACTGGCTTAATGCACAGTGCTTCTGGAAGTCCAGTCTAGGCCTCGGAGGTCTGGAGGAGGCCTCCCAGACCTAGAACAGCCTGCTGGAAGTGCGTGGATGCCATTTCTGGAAGTCAGTTCTAGACCTCAGAGGCCCAAGCTTGCATCCAATAACAGAACTGGTTGTTCAGGTATTTGAAAGCCACCACTGCTTTAAGGTGATGGTGTTACATGGTTGTGGCTCCCAACTACATGCTGCTGATATGATTGCATTGCTTTTGATATGTGAAAGAAAAAACAGCTTATTCACTTATAATCCCTTTCTCTCCAATTGCTTTACTCTATCAGGGGAGGTGGGGGAGAAAAACAAGCAGAGAAAGTAGAAGCTTGGAACCAACTTTCATGGAGGTAGTGGGTCAGTCATGAGTAAATGAGTTTAAATTAGCTTGGATAAACATGTCCATCATTCGACAAAAAATAAAAATAAAATAAAAATGATTAAAATTTAAAAATAATTAAAAATAATAAATAAAAAGAAAAAAACACAGATGAATGTAAAGGCAAACTTGATGGACCACAAGATTTTTTTTTGTCCTCAATTTTTCTTGTTTCTATATGGCAGGGCTTTTCAACCAGTGGTACACATACCACTTGTGGTACATTAATGAGTGGCAGGTGGTA
>NW_015389027.1:129357-130925 GCF_001527695.2 Protobothrops mucrosquamatus
TTAGCCGGCAGCCAGTACTTACATTTTTTTTCTTCCTTAAATGCCGGCTGCGCTCCTTACTTTCCTTTCTAGCCAGTAGCTAATTCTTAAAGGGGAATGTGCTTTTTTAAGCTAGTTCACTCAGCAGCTTGTCTTTTCTGTCTCTGGAGGCCTTTCCTTGTTTGATCAATATATGGAAGAGGGAAAATATGGGGGGGGGGGTTCAAATTCTTCCTTCAGAAGGAGATGGGAATGAGAAAAAGAGAGGCAGGGAAGGGAGGGAGGAAAGGAAGTCCCGCCTTAGCACGTGGCCACCAGCAGCTCTGCCATTGCTTGTCAAAAGGTTGCAGAAGGGGATCACATGACCCTGGAACACTGTGACCATTATAAATATGAATCAGTTGCCAAGCATCCAAATATAAATCACATGACCCTGGGCATGCTGCAATGGTCATAAGTGTGAAAAATGGTCATAAGTCATTTCAGTGCAATTGCAACTTTGAACAGGTTTTTTTTTGTCATCAAGTTTTTGACACCTTGCTAGGTGGTACTCGAATATTGCCATATCCTAAAAGTGGTAAAATCTGTAAAAAGATTGAAAAGCCCTGATCTTGAGGACTATGTGAGGTTTCTGTCCATTCTAAGGGAACCTTACTGGTCCTTAAACAAGATGTAGAGTAAACACTCTGTGGAGGAGTGTTACCTTCAACTTATCATTTGTTGTATTTCTTTTTATAAGAAGTATTAATGTAAGAGTGTCTGCCTGTGTGCAGACTATTGTGAATTCCACTAACCCCCAGTCCCTTAAACACATGTACCTGTGCTTTACATCATATAGGTATATTGTTTTATCTAGGGGGCAGGGGTGTTGTGTCCTGAGCCTGCTGAAGCATTCAGCAGGCTCAGAAATGTTGCGAATAGTCCCGGGCAGACCAAAATCTGCCCGGGACCAGACTGGCTGTGCCAGCCTTGTGCACATGTGCAAGGCACGAAAACAGCCAGCTTTCCTATTGGCTGACACTGTCCGGGTTCAGGACTCTATAAAAGGCCTGCGTGCCTTTTGCTGTTAGCTTGGTTCTAAGGAGAAGATCAATAAAGAGATTACTTGTTCATCATGTGTCTTCGTCAATTACCTAAGAATGGAATACATAAAAATAAATATTTTGAATATACAGGAATTGTCAGAATCCAAATATAATCCATCTCTAGTTATCAACTATGAAAACCTGCATTTCTGTCTGCTCTGGATTCTGTCATACGATGAAGGGAAGGGGGTGAACAAAGGGGCTTTATGGCCCTCACTTCTTTCAGCCTACTTCAAAGGGACTGGAGGTGGATATCACCAAATGGACTAACAATAACAATGGACTAACAATAACAATAACAACAACTCCCGGCAATGAGGAAAAGGGGGTGAGAATGTAATGCCTAGAATTGTCGCTGGGAAAAGGGGGTTATGGGGGTGTGACTAATGGGGGATCCCTTAAAACCTTGAAGTGGAGAGCTCGAACCCAAGTCCTGTCTAGAACGCCTACATCCAGCTTTCTCTTAATAAAGATGCCTGTTGGAAGAAATATTCCAGGAGTTCT
>NW_015389028.1:0-73730 GCF_001527695.2 Protobothrops mucrosquamatus
TGATCACACTGGGGTGGGAGCTGGCAGTTATTCTGCCCGAGGGCTTTTGGGGATGAGAGCTTAGAAAGGGGATGGAGTTGAAGGTACTGGCAGAACCTCCTACATCCTTGTCCAAGAAAAGTGAACTGGTCTTTGGCATGAAGGTATTGCTCTTTTTACTCTGTAGCTTTTATTGCTGTTTAATGAGGGACATTCATATCTTTGATTCTATAATCCGTCTGAAACAGTGCAATACTGTACAGCAAAAGCCATAGTTTGTGATGGAGCTGATTGCCTAATTAAGATAAGTGATGCTGAAAAGCAACCGGAAGACAGAAGCAACCCACTGGGGAGCTGGTTCAATATTAAATTTGGAGGGATTTATGGGAAATAATTAGATGGCGTGGGTTTGCTGAAAACTGGGCCACATCCCTTAACCCTTATCACACTATGCTTGCTCTGTTTATCAATGCATTTTTAATTAGCCCAGCTTGGTGGCAGTATCTACCTGAGTTGGGCTGATTTCAGACAACTAAATGGAACTGTGTTTGGTTATATTGTATTTGGATGGGAGAACATTAGGAATTATCAGGGTTGCAGGCTAGACACAAGTAACCTGCTTTTTTTGACTGCAATTTCTTTCAGCTCTGCTTCTGCACCAGTTAACCAATTTCTCTGTAAAACAACAACAACAACAACAACAACAACAATAATAACAATAATAATAATAATAATAATAATAATAATAATAATAATAATAATAATAATAATAATAATAATAATAATAATAATAATAATAATAATAATAATAATAATAATAATAATAATAATAATAGAAGAGTTGGAAGGTACCTTGGAGGTCTTCTAGTCCAACCCTCTGCTCAGGCAGGAAAGCCTATACCATTTCAGACAAATGGCTGTCCAGTCTCTTCTTAAAAACTTCCAGTGTTGGAGCATTCACAACTTCTGGAGGCAGGTTGTTTCACTGATTAATTGTTCTAACTCAGGAAATTTCTCCTTAGTTCTAGGTTGGTTCTCTCTTTGGTCAGTTTCCATCTGTTGCTTCTTGTCCTGCCTTCAGGTGCTTTGGAGAATAGCTTGACTCCCTCTTCTTTGTGGCAACCCCTGAGATATTGGAACACTGCTATCATGTCATCCCTTGTCCTTCTCTTCATTAAACTAGTCATACCCAATTCCAGCAACTGTTGCTTATACTGTATGTTTTAGCCTCCAGCCCCCTAATCATCTTTGTTGCTCATCTCTGTACTCTTTCTAGAGTTTCAACATCTTTTTTACATTGTGGTGACCAGAAATGGATGCAGTATTCCAAGTGTGGCCTTACCAAGACATTGTAAAGTGGTATTAACACTTCACGTGATCTTGATTCTATCCCTCTGTTAATGCAGCCTAGCACTACATGAAAACTTACATGAAATCTCACAGTTTTTTATATCTTGCAAGCCATACTTCTTTGATATGTGTTTTGTGCATCTTTTGGTGGGTGTTGTGAACTGCTTTGACATATTCTGAAATGTGTTCAAAAATTAAAAAGTATGTTCTAGTTTGTGTCTAGGCTTGCAGAAAGTAGACATTGCTAATTGGTTAAATTTGTACAGAATTTCACATGGAGCAATAAGCTCACCGATCCACAGCTGCCAGAAAACTGAAATTGCCATGGTTTCTAAGCAAGCTCCTAATGCAAACATCTTCAAACTATTTCACGTGTTCCTCCTCTAGGACAGAAAATTGGGAGGGAAAATTAGCAAGAGTTTTAAATATCAGAAGTCCTACAAGATATTACTTCAAGATGTGCTAAGATCTGATTCCCAAGCTCTGTGGTTGAAGAATATTGTTCACTGCTTACTGCAATTAGATGCTACACGGCTGATGTGGAGGGGATGACATAGAGGCTTGCCCAAGCTCTGATGTGGCAAACCAACCAGGGTGTAACTCCATTAGATTTTGATGAACCTCACTTCTTTTGGGGTCCTGTGCTCTTAGGAATGAAATGCAGAGGGATATCATGTTCTTCATAGGTCATTGTACAATACAATGATGGTAGTTGAGGTTTAAACTTGCAAGGTCATGAGTTAAACACGTCAGATATCTATCTGTATGCACAACACACTGGCCAATAATGTAAGCAGAACCCTAAGGGTTACAATCCAAGTTCAGAAAGGCAAGGAAGGAAAAGGATATAGGAGCAGATGTGTATGACATGATCTATACTGGTTGTAGATAAAAAAAATGGAGCTGAATCAGGAACTATATAACAGAAGGCCTATTTTCACAGCAAGAAAATGAAGGCCTTATGTTTAGGGTAAACCTATTTAGGGGGGGAGGGGGCAAAAATGGAGAAGATTAGTATAGTGGAGAAAACAAACCTAAGAAAATGGAGGTTACATGTTTTTCCTCCCTGTCCTCTGGACGTTAAATTCAGTTCATCTCTTTGCTTCATCAGGCTAAAACTGACTCTCCCTGGCTCCAGACAAAGCTTCCTGCAATCTCATGAAAACCAAGGAATAGCAGCCTCCTGACCAGCTTATAATGAAGCCCAAGGACAACTCTTAAAAGGGAATTGCAACATAGAGAAACCCCAACCTTCTATTCTCGATCACCTGACAATTTCAACATTCCAACTCCTTTAACAATGAACCTCTTTGGCTCTGCTACCCTCCTGGAAGGTCCATTTTGCCTAACAATGGAACTAATGCTGGGTACACAACAGGGACCTGCCTAGCATACCCAAGCAGACCTTCAAACCAGATCCCTAGGATTCCCCACTTTGTAGCCTTCAACCTCCATACAAATCCTTGCTTTTCCATTGTTCAGGGTTCCTCCGGCTTGTAAAGCAGGTAGCCACCCATCTTTTTTTTAAAAAAAAAAAAAATTACAATAAACATCGTTGTTCTCAGAGCTGTGTTCCTTCTTTGGACTGATTCTATGAAATAAGAAAACTGGAAAATTGTGCCTTCCAAAAAACAAGGCTTAAATGTGTTAGTGCGCATTTGTCTGTCTATAGCTATGTAGTGAAAATACTAGAGGAACCAAGTCTGTTTCAGGCAGTTCAAACAAAGAGGCCTGCAGGACTTAGGAAGTTGATAACGAAATAAGGAGCCTTTACCTCTGGGTCACTGCTCTGAGCACAAACCTGATTGGTTGAATGGCTTCCAAGCAGATGCTTAGTGACCTCTATATTATTAACTTCTGACCTAAAGCCATGACCTTGCATGACAAGAGTTGATAGATCTGTTGTTGACCTCTGTGACCAAAAGAACAGACCTCAAAGGGGTCAACAATGTGAATATGACCATCATCCTTTGCTCTGCAACTTTAGATTAGATCTGTCAACACAATATAAATCATCATCATCATCATCATCATTCAAAAACTGGGTCTGCTATTTACCAATCCATGTAATTGTCTCACAAGCCAGCCTTCTTCAACCTGATACTAGCCGCAAGTGATAACCTACAATTTCCATTTAATCTCCTGCCCAACATGCGCGTGCTAGGAGGGAGAATCCTGAAAGGGGTGATCTCGGGAAGGTTAGATTTTGACTTAGTGTAAACCCATTGCAGATTATGAATAATTATTTGTGATTGAGCGCATTGTGCAATGTATTCAATAATTAAGGTTCTAGGATGTGGTAGTAAACCCAGACAATAGGTGCCTGTAAATGATAACTATTAACTAATGGTATCAGTCTGAGAAAAGTTGCCCTATTCAATCATTCTTTTTGTGAGTGAGTTCTACATTTAAATGGGGGAAACTAGAGAGGGGTGTGCAAACTTTGCTCTCCAGCTCCTGGTACGGTAGTTCTTACTCTCTTTTTGACATAGAAATTAATCCTTTGCAATGAAAACCTCCCTCTATTCAGCAAGACTTTTTGAGACATTCTAGAATGCTGGCAAACCATGATTTAAAAAAAAAAGTAGCCTTACAAAACATTTTCACAGATAAAGGATGTACCCTGCAGTTGTCCTCCATGCAGTCAGGCAGCCACAGCGAAAGAGGCCAAGCTAAGATGCTCGCTGGCATTGTCTCTCCATGTGTGTAAAGCTTCCACATGAGTTGAATGATTAAATAGGGCTATAATTATATCACAATACACACTAGATGGGGAGGGGGGAGTTTGTAGGAAGGCTATCAACCCACACTATGATGTAGATCACTGAACTGTGCTCACTTTCTCTTGTTCACCCAGTTATTACAATAAAGCATCTTGCAGAATGCTTTCTATTTAAAAAGGGTCTCTACACTTGAAGAGACATTTAGCGGCCTAGCTGGCAATGGCAACTTTGACCTGTCTAGTGATGAGGCCATATCTGCACAATTTAAAACTCATTAACCAAGGCATTAAAATAACATTAATAAGTGAAATAAGAGACCTGAGGATTTTTTTTTTCGCTGCCTGACCATTCTGTTAAAGGATGCCTATATAACTTAGTGAGAACAAAAAAACAAAACAAAACAAACTATGTTTCATACTTTAACTTAAGGCAACAAATTAACCAGCATTCTACCAGAAATTATATGCTTTCAATAACTTACCTTGCACTAGAAATATTACATTGCTGGAGTCAGCTGTGGTTCAAATGTACTATTAGCTGGGGAAACGTTTCTACACTGCCTCCAGCTCCAGAGTAGGAAAAAAAATGGTAGGATATAACTGAACTGAATAAATGAGTGACTGCTGGATAATATTGTCAGAGAAAAGACTTATTTCACATCAGCAAAAGAATAAATCTTTTTTTAGTACCACTCAGTGCATACTTTTAGTTCAAGCATGGAACATATTGCTGACACTTCTTCCCAAAGACCTCTCCAGATATGTAAGAAAGGCTAATATCTTTCAGCCGACTTGAGCTTCAATTTTCATGATTTCTAGAAATTACTGCTGATGGAGTTCAAAGCATCTAAAGCAGGGGGCCCCAACCCCTGGTCCATGAACTGGCACCAGTGCACAGCACAAGCAAGCGAAGCTCCATCCTCGGGATGCAGGCAGTATTCAAAACCACACCCCCTCTGGTCCACGGAAAAACCTCTCTCCACGGCATTGGTCCCTGGTGCCCAAAAGGTTGGGGGCTTCTAATCTAGAGGGCACCAGGTTGAAGAAGGCTAGCATATATGGCTGTATAGGATTATTGGGAAGAGCCATGCTTCAGTTACATATAGCGGTGTTCAAAAGTTCTCTTCTTTCAGAATTGAAAATGTTCATTTTTTTAGGTTTATTAGATGTTTATTAGACTCCTTTTTGCTACTTTGAAATTTTTACCCCTTTCTTTTAATATTTTGCCTTTCCCTATTTCTTTCTTGCTGCTTTGTATTAGTTGCTATGGCAGGATAGAATTAGAAATTTATTGCAAGGATGTGCATATTTAGAGTTGCTGCAACAGTGAGATGGGTAGGATATAAATTAAATGAATAAATAAAACAGGAAAGTGCTATTTCCCCAGTGAATGGATCCATAGTTAAAAGATTTAGGTAGTCGCCGCTTGATAGTGAGAAGAAAATTAACTTGAACTTGGTGGTGTCAATCACTCATCTAGGTCAATCACTCAAATTTTTTTACAGGTGAAATTTCTACCTGGCCAAAATCAGGGAGAAAAACAATCATCTCTTTTAATATATTCTTTAAATAATCAGCATTAATATTTATGAATCACCAACAAAAATGAGAAAGAAAGGAGGATGGTATATTAAAACAATCAATAAAGCCATGCACATAACTAATTATATAGGTAAAAATTTGGAATGATTTTCTTGACTAAAGATACATTTATGAAATTGCCCAACCATTTATCTCTTTTCTGTGATGCAGGAATGAATGTTTGTCTTCTGCTATGCACCTAAGATAACAGATACCCGAAGGGCTTTTTGCATAGGTTTGTACATGTTCAAATTCTTTGCTCGTGCACATTCCTTTTGGGGGGAAAAACACTGTAGAAACTGGGCCAGCTACATATAATTGTACTAGTGACAAGATTCTGGTTATCTGTACACTAGTACAGATCCTCATGTGCATACTCACCTGTTCATCTATCAGGTTAAGGTTCTGGGTAAGTGCAAAAGGAACAGGAAACAGAAGAAGCAGAAAAACTGAGGCATGCATACGAAGCATGTATTGATAAGCCAGTCTAGAACCAGATTAGTATAGAGGCTGTTAACTTGGAAAACTTCCATATCCACATTCTGAATCTCAGCCCCAAATATCTAGCAAAGGACAGGATTACTAACTGGGCCTACAATAAAGATTGCAGTTGTAAAAATAAGCATCCTTAAGCACAACACAAAGGAGAACTAATGGGGCTAAAGCACTTTTTTTCAATTAATACAACCAACAAAGTGGGAGCAATCAAGCAGCATGTACTTGCATGGTGTAAGTTAAGAATTGGCCGGAATTCTGAAAAATCAGAGATAATAATTGCAAATGGACCCACTGATAAATGAAAAACTCTGGTCTTTAAAACAGTATGTGTAAAAGCTGCATACAGACAATTCACTTGTGTTTCAGTAGTCTGCCTTCTGTGAAATGTACGTCCCTTCTTTCCTTCTTATACTTTTATGTTTCTCCTAACATACACTCAGCTCTAATGTCTGTATTAAAAAGTGGGCAGACTTAGATGCCTTTACTTCTTTTGAAACAGACATACTTCACAACAAACCCCCATTACCTTTCTACCTGCATTTTCAACCCCTAATTTCCTTCTTTGTTATTGTTGGTTTTTTTTATTGGTTTCTGCATTATGAGGGAGTGAACTTGGGGTTGCTGTCTGCTCATTTCAAAAGTAGCTGCAGGCATGCAGACCGGTTTTGCCCCTGCTTCCCTCAGGCATTCAGCCATTCCCTCATAGCCATAGGCTTTCCAGCCAGCTTTCCAGCTGTCCAGCTAACTAAGTCACACCCTGCCATTTTCAGGGATGTGCCAGACATCCAGAGGCAGTGTTACCCCACTAAGACCCTTAGTTTACAAAAGCAAAGGCTAAAACAGAGTGGATGTGAGTATGTAGGATAAATGGAGACTACAAACTGCATACGGGTGAGGAAGCGGGAAGCAACTGTCAGAAGATTAACAGCTATTACAGGTAGGCCAGACCACTATCAATCAACCGCCAGGCCCACAAGCTACAGTAAGCAGCATATCCTGATGGGTGTCCTGCCTGGAGCCCGGTGTGAAGCTCAGCCAGTGCTCTAAAGAAATACTGTTTAAGAGCAGAGCTTGGAGACTGGCTAGGAACTTAGCAGCATCTAGAAGAGGAGCAGCCACACTGAAACAGAACCTTCTCCTAACTAGTGCAAGACTTTTGGAAAAAGGCAGATGATTGCACGCTCCTTTATAGATTTTGAGACTTGTGGGTAAACTGAGTACTAAGACTGAGTACGGAAGACATCTTTACGTGGCAACACCATCTTGCAAAGACCTAGAAGGCCGGAAGTGGAGGTGACCAGAGCAATATCCTGTTGTTGAGGGAGATGTGTGCTGCAACAACAAAGTATTAAGCACAGATTGACTACGCTGTGTTGTGTCTAGTCCTTGGACAGCAAAGAACCCTCACAGCCATTTACTGTGTCTATAATTTTCAGTTGTTCACTTCATTTTCCCTGTCAAGAACAAGTCTGATATGTTCTTTCTCAAATCCTTATTGAAAATAATCAGATTCTCAGCCAGCTGCATCAGGTTGTCCAGGGAAGGGCTCTTCCATATTTCAGGGTTCATAATAGAAAAGCAGCATGTTCGGGCCTCAGGCCACGACTTTTACAGTATATTGTATGCATACAAGAGTACATGTGCATTCAGGTTTACAGCCAATCCCTCTAGCATTACCTGAATTACCTTATCTGTTGATCCATACATGAATCAGAGAGTTAACCTGCATCTTTGCCATATTCCTAATTTATGTTGAGCTATCTTTTTAAACATTCCATTTATTCTTGATAGCATTACTTCCTTGATATAAGATTTTTTTAAATCAAATTCAGTAACCAAATTTCAACTCCATATTGATACAAAACGCAATAAGGTGGTAGTAGGTGTTGGAAGTTCATTTACACACCAGTCCAGCATTAGCTGTCAATTGGTTTAAATACTGATTTTAAACTAAAATGCCCTATATAGAATGGTATCAACGTACTTGTACTTAGTGGTTCAAAGTACAAACCATTCTACAAACATGGTCCAAAACATTCTATATTGCAAGTCTATTCACTTTATGATTCATTTTCTTGAAATTAACATAACCTTTCTTATGTTCATACATTTCCCAATGAATGTAAAAATCTGATTTTCATACCAGCTATATGCATTTTTTTCAAAATCCGGTCATTGTCATTCCCTGGCACCCTTGCTATCCCAAAGAATTTAGTTACAAGACTTCAGATTTGCGTAAGGCAAGGCAGGCATGGCATGAGTACAAATGCAGGCATGCAGTAACCAAGCTCCATTTCCGAAACAGCTTGCCAACAAAGAATTCCAAACAGCCAGAATCTAAGGCAGGGGTGGGGAACAATGGCCCTTTTATGACTTGTGGACTTCAGCTCCCAGAATTCGAATTCCTGAGCCAGCTTCTGAGAGTTGAAGTCCACAAGTCATAAAGGGGCCATAAATTTCTCCACCTCTGATCTAAGGGGAGGAGCAGAAGAATGGCCAGGTCATCTTAACATGCACAGTACAAGATTGCATAAACACTTCACAAGCAAACTCCATTGATAATTTAACATTTCTCCAGATCCATAGCTGGGCATTGCCATTTCCCAACATTCTCAAAGCATTTGTGACTTCCTTTTCGTCTACTTTTTTCAATGAAATTAACAATATAACCATTCATTTCAATTTCGCCCTTCAAGATGCCATTATTACTCATACAAATCTCAGCAATTATGTCAGTTTTACTCCAAATAATTTTATTACTTTTATTTTAATTCCATTCACTCTTCTGGGGGCTTCACAGGGTTGACCTTGAAAAGCACATGGAAGCTTCAATTGGTTCAGAAGGCAGCAACGTATGCAATATTGGGTACACTTAAGTTTGTTCATGTGACATCACTCCACTGACTTATAGTAAATTTCTGGCATAGGGACAGTGATGGCAACAAAACTTTTGGCCTTGGCATATCGAAAATTCAGAAAATTCCTATCTTGACTCTGCTGGCATGTCATCACTCCACCCCATGGACAAGAGAATTCATAACAAAGAGTAATAAATTAAATTATTTAAATGTGTTCTTTAATAAATAAATACTTACATAATGCTTACATAATTGCCCCCAAAGTGGGACATTAAAGGAATGCTAATAAGCAGATGACTGCAAGGAATAGAAATCCTTCCATCCTCCACTCTTTGGTCAGAACTGAAGAAGCTCTTTGGATGAGAAGTGAAATGTCTTCAAGGAAAAAACAAGGTCCAGTTGCCTTTGGGGGGAAAAAAGCACTTTTGGGAGAACCATGACCTGGATGACTAAGAATCTCCATAGACATAATTACCGACATAATTGTAAACAGTTTTTCAAAATGCCATCCAAGGCAGCTCATTTGTCGGAAGCCTAGAAACTTTGAAGAATGCTCTTGTGTGGCCTTGCAGCCTCTGAAAAAAGTGGGAAAACATGTCCTGTTCTTGTGTGCTTTTTGGACAACAGGGTCCTCTTATGCAACTTCCAGAGTCCGAAGGCCTAGTGTGTCACCAAAAATGACATGCCGTGTCACCTGTGACACACGTATCTTAGGTTCACCATCACCAGCAAAGGATCAAGTAATTTGAGGGACCTGCTCTCTCCAGTAACTTCTGCCTGTCAGGTCCAACAGGATGGGTGTGCCCCAAGGTCCTTCTAAGTCCACCATCCTGTGGGAATGAGGAGACCCACCTTCTCTTTCCAGCCCCTTCCTTATAGATCTTCTCCCCTGAGATCCAATAGCTCCAATCTAGCTGGCCTTCCAGAAAGCAGTGAAAAAAATCCTGTTTTTCCCTCAGGTGTTAGGACCAAGATGTTAATGAAGTTTTGGGGAGCTGTGAGTTGCCTGTGAGATGTTTTGGTTCTTGTATCCTATTATGATTGCTTTCAATCATCTTATCTGTTTTGTTTTTGTATTCTTGTTCCTGTCCAGAGTAATTTTCTTATGCTAGGCAGTCATATAACATTTCTAAATAAGTAAATAATTTCTCCATCCACACTTTCTTTCACATCATCTTTGTACCAAATATTCTTCTTTATACTTTGTGTCATAGTATTCTTTAACCTAATTCTTTTCACTCGTTCCAAGCATTTCACGTTCTCTTTTGTTACAGCCATTTACTGCACATCCCACTGATGATCAATTACATTATTTTTATTTTTTGCAGTCAATTGACTTTTTATTTTCATAGTCATTTCATTCCTTTTCCTTTTCTCCATGTGTGTTTTCCCATTACCCACCCTTGGCACTACAAAAAAATGTTCTGTCTCACATTCATAACCTCTCATCATCAATATTTATCTCACTCTTTCATCATAAACAATGAAACTTATCAAATTTATCACACTTTTAGGTATACAGGGTGTATCAAAAGTCAGTCTTTATAGGCCAACCACAATGTCTTACTAATTTTTTTTTCATAGAAGATGCCACTGTACTTAGAAATATTCAAAGGTCACATGTCAAGTGAGTAAGGAAATGTTTAAAAGAAAATGGCCACCTGTTCAAATATGCAATATAATTGATATAATAATTTGTCTATTGGGCCTGACTGTTGGTACACCTTGTAGATTGTTCCCTTGTCATACAGAGTACAGACTTACGCCTTTGAAAATTTATTTTTTTATAAATACGGTATCTTCATTATATTTCATAGACAAACATTAAAATACAATCATAAGAGGGGAGAGGAATAACAGATTAAAAAGTGACAAAAAATACATCAAACAAATATAAAACAAGCATATAAATATAAATATAAATAACTAAATAAATCATAAAAACATTTTTCTAAGCTGATACTTACCAAAGGGAAATTGGCATGTTTTCAAGACAGTTGTAGATAAAACAATAAAATAGCATTACTGTGACAATGGTTCTTTCTGAGTTTGGCTGTTTTCTTATAGACATTTCATCGCCCAAACTAGGTAATATTCAAGAAAACAACCAAGCACAGAGAACACCAATGACGACTCATTTCAACCTTTAGCTACAAATATTCTCCTTTATTGATTCCTGCAACCTTTGAGGTATCTGTTTTTTTTAACTTGAACTCCCTGAAAGGGTAAACAGTCTGAAAGCTTATGGGGGCTTTGATGGATAAGAACAGGCTTTAATTCAATCCAAAAAGATTGGCTATGGGTTTGTGGAACCTCAATTTGGAAGACTGTCTATCTTTAGGTCTAGATGGAGATGCACCCCCCCATACAAAACCTAGGCATATTTTGGGGTCCTCTTGGATCTTCAGCTCCTGAAGACAAAGCAGATAGTAGCATCTATAGCCAAGGGGATCTTTGCACAATTCCATCTCCTGTACCAGTTGTGCCCTTTCCTGTATTGCAACACCTTGCTTATGGTCACTCATGTCTTGATCACCTCCTGTTTGGACTACAGCAGTGCACTCTACACAAGGCCTGCCCTTGAAAACCACTTGGAGGCTGCAATTGGTCCATAATGCAGGGGTATGAGTAGTTAGGTGTGCATTTGTGAAATACCACTGCTTCACAACTTGCACTGGCTCCCTATAGGTATAACTGAGATCTGTTATGAATTTTTTATGGTACTAGGCTGGGTCATTTGCGTGATTACCTATCTCCAATCATCTCTGTTTATGTGACTCATTGGACATGCTACAGGTCCCTTCTACAAAAGTGTCACCTGATGGAACACTTGAGATGTGTTTTCTCTATTGCAGCATCTGCCCCATTGAAGAACATACCACCTGAGATTCAGATGACTCCAGTCCTACTGGCCTGCTGTAACTTGCTTCTTTCTCCCAGACACTGGGCCAGAGCATGGGATGAACGCATCCCAAAATCTTGAATGGAATATATGATGGTTGGCCTCCATTATTGTATGAGATACTGTACATTCTTTAACTACAGCTTTGTAGATTTATATGCAGGAGAATAATTTTAACTACTGAGAGCAGATTTTAATTTGTAGATATTTGGAAGTTCATCTCCGTTTTTATTATTGTTATTCTTTTAGCTTTGATACATTGTAATGAAGAATAACAGATTAAAAATGGTAATTTCCTCGCAAGACTGAGTCTGGAGCCTTTTATATAATAAGGTGTAAGTTATTGCTCACTTCCTTAAATAGCACGGAAATCTTCTTGAAACTATATCCACTTTAATGATTAACTGTTTAAAGAATGGTTCTCGATTAAAATTAATTAACTGATTTAATACTCCTAGTCTAAAGCCTATTACATTTCTGGACTATCCATTATCAATATATTTATATTTATGATGTGTCTTTTGATTATCTAGTATTCCTATGGGATTGAACTGTTTGTTCTAAATAAATTTGATTTTGAATGCATATGAAAATCCATAAAAATTGGTTGAGGTCCATTTCTGGGGCCTGAGAACAACCCCATTCAAGATCTGAAAGAGTAGAAAATTGAACCCCATTATTCACCATGCTGTGTTTTTAGACTTAGATATCATGTATAGATTACACTATGAAAATATCTGGGAACCAATTGTATACAGTTGGTTGGTTCATTCTGGTAGAATGGATCAAAGGAATTTGTATAAAAGATGGGATCTGGAAAAAGAAATGAAAATGATCATGAAAATATGCAAGAACTGAAGAAAGGGTGGTAGTATGAAACAATATTCTCACATCTGACAAGGAAAAGAAAATAGACAGAAAAATGGGAAAATCAATATTTACAGATTATTTTGAGCTAAGCAGACTCATTAGCTGTAGATTTCAGTTGTGTAATTTTAGAATCTGGACTGGGTGAGCCTGTTGGGAAAAAAACCCTTTTAAGAGGCCATGCAATCACCCTTTCAACAGATATTAAGTCTGTCCTGTTGGTTGAGGGAGCCAGTTGTATTCAGACTTGTAAAGTCCAGCTGTGATGATACCATGTACTGTGTAGAACAGTGTTTCTCAGCACCCTTAAGATATGTGGACTTCAACTCCCAGAATTCCCCAGCCAGCATGCCGGCAGTGGAATTCTGGGAGTTGAAGTCCAGACATCTTAAGAGTGCTAAGGTTGAGAAACAATGGTGTACAAGTTAAGCAGATAATCATGGCCAACAAATACTGATCTACATTCTCAACTAAATTTAATTAATCACTGCAAGTCTTGATAGACTTCCTCTGAAAGTGATTTGTGTGATTTTAACAAGCTATAGTTCTGAGCAAAGAAAATATTCACAAAAACATTTTCCCAATGAAATGAAAAGGGACTTTGCACAGAAGCAGTTGTATTTTCTTTTGTAGATTTCTACACTATTCGTTTAATGGGGTTAAGATAGGGTAATATGTAAAAGCCTTGATATCAATTCTGAAAAAAAGGTAGGGGAGGGACAACAAGACTTGAGATTATAATGCAGTAGGGCTATAGGGTATTTCACTAGTTAAGATTATTCAAAGACGAGGAGGAGGATGCTAATAATGAATAAAAGAATTTATGCCATGCCTTTCAGTGTGCTCTCAAGGTGGATCACAAAGAATTGCTATTACAGTAAAAATACTTTTTAAAACATGAAAATAAAGGAGTAACACAAAAAAGTTTAGTGGAAAATAAATAACATGTCCAAACCAAAGTTGTCTTTTTGTATCTAAGCACTCACTATTATTTCCAGAATGGTAGAAACAGGTGATTTCCCAAGTGTTGTAGGATTTACCAGTTCCCCCCGCCCCCAATTTCTTGTACTATAGTAATAAAGATTTTCAGCCTTAAATAACACGACAGAAAGCCTTGATAAACCCCTTCACCTTACATATCCACTTCTTCCTTACTGAGAGGATCAAACTGGATGGGCTACAGAAAACAATGTTCAATCTCACCTTTTTCCTATAATAAATATTTCAGGAGAGAACTGGCGAATAAGCAAGGAAATGTTTAACTCTTTCTCAAGTGATTATTGGTTAGAAATCCCCACTTGAAACTTATTTTTCTTCAAAACGGGTTCCATGGTTAGAAATGACTCCAGACCTGAATAGGAAAAGTTCTTATAGTGGATTCTGGAGGAAAAAATGACAAGCGGGGCAGGGTTCTGGTTAGCAACCCCCTGGCTTGTTCTGATCCCTCCCTGTAAGGGGCCCCTTATTCTCACATTCCTACTATCTTGGCAAAATGAGAGGCGGGGTAAAAGAAGTTGAGTGGTTGTGCTTGTCATATCCAGCCGCAATAGACTTTGCTTAGTTTTAGCTGAGAGTGTTGTGAAAACTCAACCCCTCCATTTTGCAAACCATAGTTTATAATGATTTGTGATTGGGCCTTATTTAACAACTGTATGGCTTAACATAATGTGTAAAAGTAGTGCATGTCTAGCATGGCCTTATAGCAATAGCACTTAGACTTATATACCGCTTCACAGTGCTTTACACTACAGCACTCTCCAAATGGTTTACAGAGTCAGCATATTGCCTGCAACAATCTGGGTCCTCATTTTACCGATCTTGGAAGGATGGAAGGCTAAGTAAACTCTGAGCCGGTCAGGATTGAACTCCTGGCAGTGGGCAAAGTTAGCTTGCAATACTGCATTCTAACCACTGCGCCACCACGACTCGTAGACAAACATCATATATCCAATTGGAATTGACAGCCCCAGTTTATGGGTAAATGAATTCCTTAGCATTAACGAAGCTACTGATCCTCTGTGCATCTCCTCATGGGCAGAAATTATACATCAACAATTGTCTTCCCAGGATATGGAACCTCGCTCATTAGGAAGCCAAAGCAATGTCCTCACCAGTTTTTCATAAATACAAAGCCAAGGATACAATTTATTTGTTTATTTATTTAAAACTTGAACTGTATACAGCCGCCCATCTTACAATATAGAAACTATAATAAGACTATAAAAACTAAGCATGTTGAAAAATGTTAAATACAACAAAAATCTCACACGAAGTCATATAGTCTCTTATCCCAGTGCTTGGAGGAAAAGCCAGGCCTTCAAAGCTTTATGGATGACTAGAAAGGTAGAGAGGCCTGTTGAAGTCCAGTGGTCAGAGTGTTCCGCAGGGCAGAGGCTGCCATTGAATAGATATTCTTCCTAGACATCCTTTCCTAGGGATGGGCAGGACAGGTTACCTTCAGATGAATCATGTTAAAATTACGAAAAGAAAATATGAAAATTTGCTTTGGTGAATTCTTGTGGACAATGCCAAAATTTATATTGGACTTACTTCACTGTCAAAAAGATATCTTAATGAGGTGTTAGCTAATTAAGCTAGTTAAAAGCCAGAGACAGAGAGAAAGAGAGAAGGAAGGAGGGGGGAGAGAGAGATTGTTATTATAACTGCTAAACTCTGTCCACAAGTTAATAAATTAATACCCTTTTACTAAATGTCCATTATCACAAACAAGCAAACATTTATGTAACTTCTTCCAGTAATAAGCATTTTTGCAACAGAAGTGGTTAATTCCAAAAGCTGTCTTAAGCTAAACAAACATTTCAGTTTTAAGCTTCTGAACAAAATTATCAGTTTGCTTTTTAAGACACCTTTTCTGATTAATTTTGACAGTGCAACAGGCCACTGCTGCACTAATTAAACATCTGGGATTATCAACTGAAAATTAATCTTCAGGCTCATCTTCTGCACGTCTGGCCTCAAGAGAAACTCTAAATAAATAAATAAATAAATAAATAATACCAGGGTTAGGTATTCCTTGCCTTCTGATTGCGGTAACAATGTGTGAATACTAACCAACTAAAGTAGCTCATTTCTCTGGAAATAGATTTTTTTAAGTTCTGCATTTTGGTTCCAAAGCTCCGGCTCTAATACGCTAAGCAACAATCTTAAGTGTAGAGTTGTTGTTTACAAAACTGTGATTTTAGATAATTTTGCATTCTTAACGTCCTGTAAAAGTTAGCCAAATGATGACTGAATTTGTACCAATGCACCAGACCATAAATTAGCCAACCACATTTGTGTGGTGTGAATTCATAATGTGGTTAACCCTTGAGTCAGTAAGCCGGCCAAAACCATAACATGGATTTTGAGTAACCATTGATTAATCACAATTACATGGGTCATATGAACACAGCCTAACATTTTGTTAAAAATAATTGAAGTCTCATGGTTTCAGTTCTGTTCAAAGGTAAACATGGTTAGGATTGCAATTCTGTTCAGAAAACAGCCATGATGTATACAGACGAATCTCCATTTCACCGAGATCCAAGGGTTGGTTTTGGGGCATTATGGATAAATCGGAATTGTCTGTGAGCTTTATGGTTGAAGATGCCTTTGAACATGGGACATGCACTTCCTTTGGAATTGTGTTGATATACAGCCTAATCCCATTTTTGCGCACCTCCGATCCTCACTTTTGCTAACCCACTTTAGGCTGCAGTCCTACTTACCAAAAAGTCCTAATTCCTGTTCATGCATTTCTGAGCATGTGTCACACAGGAGGCTCTACCGGGCCAAGCTTTTAGAGAGCCGGCACACAATCGTGTTCGTGTATATATTATTAACACTCCTCAGGATGCAGCCCCGCCCCCCATTCATCGTTTGTTGATGCTGACAGCTTCCTGCGAGTCTGCAGCGTGCTTGACCAGATGTTCCTCGCCCCCCCCCCTTTTTTTTAAAAGGCTTGTACCGACCCTGACAGCTCCTGCCCGACCTTTTTTCTTCCAGAACACAAAGTCTCACCAGGATCGTTTAAACTTTTTTTTTTTTTTTTAAACTCCAACTGCCCGGCGTATTCCTATCCTGATGCCCAATTTAAGCTGAATGCCCAGTGCCCATAACATCGTGTGTGTGAGGGTCTGCAAGCTGCTGAAAAGCAAAATAACTTACATTCTAGTAGCGCTGCTGTTGCTACGCGGTTGGTATTGTCCGCCTAAGTTTAGACAAGATCACCCCGGCAGGAGAGGCAAGCTTGTTGGCCACAAAGCCCGCTGTCAACAAAGCGACGCGGCGTTGCTTGCAACATAATTGATTCCTCCCTCTCTTTCTCCGGCTCTTGCAAGCACCTCCCTCCGTCAGGCCCCAGCTTTGTCCGGCAGCTCTTCTGTCCCGCTCTCTCTCTCCCTCCCCCCCCCGGCCACAACCTAAGCGCCCGAAGGATGAAACGATCCAGACCCGGAGTCCCGCGATCAGTCTAATGCAATCGCCCGGCTGACCAATCGATCGCTTCCTTTCCCCCCCCCCCGCCCATGCCCTCCACGAAGCTCGCGGCCCGGGAGGGCAAGGCAAGGAAGAAGGGTTCCAGCTAAAGGCGACAAAGTAGAGAAAAGAGAATATATTATTTTAAAAATAATAAACCGTATCTTTTTTTTTTTTGTCTAGGTAGATCAAAGGAGAAAAAAAAGTTTGGTAGTTTGCTGAATTGCGGGATCCCCAAAAGATATGCTTAGAGCGGACTTGCTTGGGATTCCCTGCTGCATCACAGAATAAGGGACCACTGGTCAGGATGAAAGAGAGACTTTTTCATTGTTTTTTATTTCCCCCCCCTCCCAACAGTCCCAGAATTTCCGGGAACAAAGAAGGGAGATGCGGGGGAGGGGAGGAGGAGGGAGGATGATTCCGGGTTTGGCTGCTCAGGTCTGCCTGTAAGACTAAGCTTTCCAGTGTTATTGATCTTTGCACATTTCACCCCGCGGTCGCTGCAGCCAGACGAGGTTTCCTGTCTTTGTGGAAACTTCGTATCCCGTGTCAGAACTCCTCAGGAAAAGCCTTCATTCCCCTAGCAACTTCCCACCAACAAATGCAACAAATATATTAGCTTAGAAATGACCAGATTCCCGGATGCATAGAAAACACGTGCGTCCATTCTTCATATGAATGTTAACCCCTTCCTTTATTTAGGGAGGTACACACGTGACGAAGCGGAGGGTTATTCACGAAACTAGCATAAGCGACGGAAGCCTTAATTTATATAGGGCGAAGAAAAATGCCCCGTAAAAGCCTTTAGTTATTTACAATTCCGATTAGATTACTCTTACAGGTAAACAAGGAAAGAAGAATTTGTCTTCGGACCCAAACTCGAGGTTGAGCGGAGGTGGGGAGGAAAGAACAGCCGCTTTAGGATACTTTGAACAAAACCTCAAAGAGTTTAAAAATTCTCATTAATCGAAGCCGGTAGCACCCCAGTTCCCTTTACATAATCAGAGTGGATAATAAATCCCCACGCCTACTCTCAGGAAGAGTGATGAAACATCCGCTCTTACAGGTATGTCGATAAATGCCGGGATGAATAAAAGGGCGCTAATTATAAGAGAACACAGATTCACGTCAGGACAGGTGATGCCGACGGCGCGCCTTCAGCGGCCGTCGGCAGAGTTACAGCGCTGACAATGATCGCCCGCCCCGCGTCCAGTAAACAGCCCCTCCAAGAGCATGAAGAAGTAGGAAAGAATCGGCGCGGTGCTAGCTTTAGGAATTCAGGGTATTTGTTCAGGGTGGCGATTCAATAACCAAATCCAGCCGCTGCCGCGTTTGCTTCGTGTAGGAAGAACAAACACCCGGAACACGGACGACGAGTCGGCCACTGTCTCTCTGCACGAGTGCCTGTTCTGCGGAGGCTCGCATTTACCCTCCCCTTTCTCTGGATTGGGCTGCTAGGAAGCTTTAAGACAGGCGGCTTGTGCTTCCCCGTCTCGTGTAATTTATGCTGCGCTTCTCAGGCCGATTGCGTAGCTCAGCCGGAGCCAGCGGTGCGGCTGGCAGAGAGGAAGCGGCAGCCAGCGTAGTTTTTAATTTCGAGGTTGTCAAGAGGAAGCTGTAGTAGCAGAGGGGGAAATAAAAAGTTGTTTCGCTCGGGAGAGGCCGGCGGCAGAATCCGCGCTTGACCCTCAGCCCTGCCGTGCAGAAAGGAGGGGACGGCGGCTCTCACACACGCGCACAGAGAGATACACGCTTACCCGCACAAAGACCGACTCGGATGTTATTACTGGAGCCCGGGCGCACGCTACGCGCGCGTCTACCTAGACTCCTCTCCGTTCCTTACTTTGCCCTGGGTCTGAATCTGGATCGGAGAGTGGATTTTTCAGCGGCGCTGTGGGGCGGAGAAGGGTGTCGTTCAGACATTCACTGCGTGGATGCCCTTCGCTTTCCCTTCCCCCTTTAACACGGCGTGCTGCTGCTGCTGCTGCTCTGGCAGGGAGGCGGTGCGCGAGCAGCTGCTGCGTTTCCTGAGCAGACCGCCTTTTGTTTTTGCTATTGCACCGAATTAAGCCTTCCCGCCCCCCCGCCCGTACCCCCACCCGCGGGCCCGGCAGGAAGGGGCAAATCGGAGGCAACTGCCTGTGCGGGTAAGCGGTTATCGCCTCCTTTCCACCCTTCCTTTCACCCACCCCCGGTGTACTTTGCTCGGCTGCTGCTGCTCCTCCTCCTCCTCTTAAGGAAGTTTCCTCCCCTCTCTTCTTCTACCACCCGCGCCGCACTTCCCCTATTTCGCAGGCTGCCCGCCCCAACTCCTCGGGGAGGAAGGGCTGTTACCATCACCCCCTTATCTCGAGCGAGGCTGGGCTGGGCACAGACCACCCCCGGCCCCTCAGCGAGGCCGAATGCCGGTGGCCGCCAATTCGCCACCCCGCACGGTGCAGCAGCCCGACTCCCGCCCCTTCTCTGCCTCCGCCCGCCTCCGGGACCGGGACCCCGCCAAGCCCCACCACCACCCAGGGGCCGTCGGCGCCGACGAGCGCCAGGAGCCCCAGCGTCACGGCCAGGCCGGCGGGGAAGCGGCGGGGCGGACGGGCGGTAGTGGTGGCGGCGGCGGCAGAGCGGCGGCTCCTTCCGGCGCCCCTTCGCCACCCTCTTTGCTCGCCTTCTTGCCGCCCTCGCCGCAGCTACGTGCCGCTGGGGGCCCTTCGCCGCCGCCGGAGCCCCCCCGGACTCGCTCCCGTTCTCGCTCCGGATTCTTCAGCCTCCTCGCCATGAACGGCGGCACCACCGCTACAGCTGCTGCTGCCGCCGCCGCCGTCGCCGCCGCGCACTTCCAGCCGCCGCCGCCTGCCCCACCGCATCTCCATGGGCCGAGCCTGCCCGAGTTAGCCGCCCGCAGCCAAGGCAGGGGCAGCCCCGCTGGACACGGGCACCCTCGAGCCCCGCCGGGTGCCCGGGCGCCCGCACCAGGTAATGGGGCCCTAGTGGGAGGGGGAGGCAACGGGAGCAGGCAGCTGGGCTGGCTGCGAGCTGGGGAGTTGTCTGGGCTTTGGGCGGCGGAGGAGGGGAGGGCACCGCGCGAACGAGCAAGGTCTTGGGAAGGCGCAGTTGAAGGGGAGCAGCCGCGCGAGGAGGAGGGAGCGGTGGCCGAGCCCAGACTGCTCCAGGCAGGCTTTGCGGGAATGGGAGGTGACAGGATGTCCGTGAAGTGACTAATAAAAGAGGGTTGAGGTGAATTATAAATGGATGTAAAATGGGGGGGGGGACAGAAAAATGGGGCGGGGGCAGGAGAGAATTTGGGAAGGTTTTGGCAGCTTTCCGATTAACCGCGTTTACTTGGAAGTGAAGTCCCACTGAGTTCAATGGGACGTAACTTCCTACTGAGGCGTGTTTAGGCTTTTCGCTTATTGTTTTTTTTTTTTCCCCTTACGCGTGCTTAGAATTGCACGGCTGGGTTCGTGTTGCTATCCTGAGACTCTCAAGATCGCCGAAACACCCTCCAATCCTTTTCCAGTCTACACGTTAATTATCAGAAGTCGGATCTTCGCCATAACCGAAGCGGCGTAATAATGATTGTAATCGGAGACTGGGGAAAGGAAAGGTTAGGGAAGGTGCGTAAATGAGGCACAAGGGGAAGATACTGCTTAGTTTAAGGCTTGGGAGGAAAAAAAATTGTTAAAAGAAATTCAATTTCCCAGTAGTGCTTTTTGCTCTTTGTGGGTTCAGGGTTTGTTTATAAGCAATATCTGACTACATTTAGTTTTCCCCCTTTTGATAGAAGGACAAGAGAGCTAGTAATACTTTTGTACTTTCTTTTTAGTACTTTGCTTCTGTCATACTGCGCTTTGCAATTGCAGTAGTATGTAGTATGTGCTCTACCTTTGCTGGTTAAGTTCTGATTCTTTAGTATGTGCTCTTAAGTCTGGGTGGATGTGTGTGCTCTTAAGTCTGGGTGGACAATTAAGATAGTTTTGTCTCTTAGAATTGAAGTTGGGAGGTTGCAAACATGGGATGAAATGGCTATACCAGTGGATATGTGAGAATGAAAAAAGAGGGTCCATATTTTGGATTTGGAAGAAAATAGCAAGCAGCCTGAAAGGATATAATAGAGTTAATATGGCAAAGTTTGACTGGATTGCAGCTAATAGTTTTTCAGTATGTAGAAATAGCATGGTCAGGATCAAAGTTGGATTAAACCAAAGTACACAATGGGAGAGTAGTTTATTTAATTTGTATACCATAATACCTGAAATTCTGAAATGCCTGTCCCCAAAAAAAAACCAGTGGTGCTTGCTGGATTATATGTATAGTCCAGTGACTCCCAACCTTTTCTATACCCCGCACCCCTAGAACGCTTCTGATATATTCTCGCACCCCTTACAAAAGTTCAAAACAACGGCAACGAATTATGCATATACACTATAATTTTGAAAAGTTTTTGCACCCCCTGGAATATTGTCTCGCACCCCTGGTTGGGAACCCCTGGTATAGTCCAATAACGAAGCTGCTGTCATACACACAGTATGTACTGAAAGCTAAATTTTTCTTTTAAACCGGTGTGTGAATTTTCCTTTTGCTACAAGAAGGAAAATATATAGTTGTAATAGATCATTTTTTTCTTTTTGTACTTTTCTAGTAAAACCTCTCAAAATAAAACATCTATTTCAGCAATAGCATAAACTGAAGTATGTCTAGGATTAGAGTGTGCTACCTTATTATTCCTCTAAACCAACTAATAGTTTGTTTATATTGGTTGCATTTTTAATTTATTACATTTATATGATACCCCTGTCACCTATATGGCGACATTGGGTTATATAAACATTTTTTGTATGAACTTTGTAGACTTGGGCCTTTTTAAGCAGCCATAGGGCTTTGCAAATAATTAATAAGCAATGTAACATTTGTCCATGACTAATAAAGTTTTAAGGTAATGATACAGTGTTATTCAAACCAAAATTAAAAATTGCTTTAAATAAATTAAAAATACCCCAGCTGTAGTTCTTCCCGGAAGACACATCCTCTGCCCTGCAAGATCTTACTCCTAATTCCAGATGTGTGTGGGCTGGTTGTGGCTACTCAAATGCGAGGAAAATAGACACACATTGCAGATTATGAAATGAAACTATTTCTTCTGTGACCTTTTTTAGAGTCAGTTTTCGTTTGCCTTTATTGGATACCCAAGTAGAATTTCTACAGGTTCATATTTTGTTGTCTAAAACAGTTGGGTATACAGAAAACTTTTTCCTGAGTTAACTAAAGAATAAAAGTGCCAGCACATTTCTTTATTTTGGAAGAAAACCACACAATCTTAGATTGTCACTTGTTTTAAAAATCCAAGTTCCAAGGAATGTCAGTTTTTCTTAAACACAGCAACCTGTGAACAAATTTCTTAAACACAGCAACCTGTGAACAAATTTTACCGTCATTTGTCTGGAATAAAAATGGAAGTTAAATTACCTTCTCTGGAATCTTATGAATTTAGCACACATCACCAAAATAGGTTTGTCCCCCAAACAGAACATAGCATATATGGATTACATCTGTTGTTCCTCTAGTGGAGCAAGCAAACATTTTTTTTTTCCTGGCAATGAGTTTTACACAGCCAGATATTGCCTCTTTTCCAGAAATAATCTGTTGTAAGTGAATATAAGAGAATCTTTGGGGGCAGTGAGTACAAAAAAACTTCCAAGTGGATCTTATGGATGTTGCACTGAATGGCTATCCTGGTGCTCTTGCCTGTTCACAAGCCGCTGCCAGGCTGGTACAGATGCATTTATTTGTATCCCAGTTTATTATTTTTACAAGGAAATGAGTATATCTAATATTCCCTTCTATTTTCCTCACAATAACAACCCTGTGAGGTGGGTTGGCCTGACAGAGAGTGATTGGCCTAAGGTCACCCAACTGGCTTTCATGCCTAAGGCAGGACTGGTACTCAGTTTCCCACTTTCTAGCCTGGTGCCTTAAACACTAGACCAGGGGTAGGCAACCTTGGCTCTTTTATGACTCGTGGACTTCAGCTCCCAGAATTCCTGAGCCAGCCATGCTGGCTCAGGAATTCTGGGAGTTGAAGTCCACGAGTCATAAAAGAGCCAAAGTTGCCTACCCCTGCACTAGACCAACCTGGTTCTCTTCCACTTTCCCTCCACAGGCTTTCTCAGTATGTACATTTCTAAACAAAGCAATCCACTATTCTTATTTTTTTAAGAATACTTGTTCAGTACTTCAAGAGCCCAGCGGCTTTTTTGACTTTAAAAAATGTTGCTTTAACTTTGCAGTGTGCCAACTACTAATTTCTATTTTTTTTTAATTTTTTTTTAAAGTCAGGTGGGACAGGAAGTGTCTGCAAGCACACTGGAGCCTGTGCATATTTCAGTGGTCTACACTCTTGCTTTTCAGTATTATCTACTGTAAAAATGCAACTACGGTATTTTGTGCTTAGTTTTTAATTAGGTGAAATACTGAGATTTATACAATTCTTACAGTTGAGGTTCTACATTCCACATTTTGCTAGATAGTTCAGAGCATTCTCTCTTATCTAGACTTAAAAATATATTTTAAATAAAATAATCTGGCACAAATAGCAATAACAATTTGGAATGTGTATAAAGCATGCAGTTTGACTGAATGTAGTTTCTAAATTACATTTACCGGTAGGTGTAGTTATTGGAATAATACATAGGTTGGACTAAAAAGAGAGCAGTTTATTTGGTTTTTTTATATTTTAGTTTCTAAAATCATTTACTTCTTTATGATGATGTTGAATTTCAGACTTGAATTCAGACATGCATAATACTGAGTATGACCAGTAAATATCACTAAAATAAGACGGTCTTACTTCAAATTAAGTACATATAACCCCCATGGTTGGAACAGGGGTGTGAATCTCTGTGACAAGTACTATGACTACATTTTTTTCAACCTCAGAAATAAATTGAATATACCTTTAGTTAAAAGTTACAGAGAGAGGATAGTTGTGGATTGTTCATGTCCTTGCCTTGCATTTTTGAAACTATTATTTATACTGTTATTTCACTGGGAAAGTTAATTAACTGGAAGACCACACAGTTTGACTGGCCTTGCTATATTATTGATAGAACCTCACTTTTCCTCGCTGGCATACATAGAAGTCTAAATCTGGAGCGAGAAGTAAAGATTAGGAAATCTCTCATTTCATCCTGGATTTTGGAAGATTTGAAAGGTTAGAGTAGTTTCTGGATGTTCTGATGAAACTGTAGGAGAAACTAAGTTTGGCAGCAAGTACTATTCTCAGATATTTATATCATGCACCAAAATCATGAGTGTTTCTGTATTTGTCATAATTGTATAAAATAAGATGTTTGTGTTGCCAGTTTTTCATGCAGCTGGAATTCCCCCTTCTCTTCAACTATCAACAGATTGATATTTTACTACACTATTTTTGTCCTGGAGGACAGACATATTTGAACTTTCCCCCCAAATCTTTTACACATACAGTTTTATGTAATCCAGGAAAAAGAGTTGTGAACTGTGTTGCTGGTCACATCTAATCTGTATAGGCACTATAACCGAGGAATGCAAACCAGATTAAACACATTTATGCAGAAAGAGAGAAAAATGCAGGCTTGGGCTGTGATTTGAAAAATGATCTTTAAAAAACATTTCAATTATCAGTCAGATACTTCAGAACTGAAGTTTAGGGATGTCTGAGCAACAAAAATAATAGTCTTGTGCTACCTTAAATTGTTAAGGTTATTTTTCATGAACCGAAGTTCAACAACCTAATCTACAAAAGTATAGCTATAACATAGCATCTTAAAGATAGCACAATATATTTTAGACATCTGTTTTCTAATGAAATCTAACATTAGGGATTAGGGTTTTTTAAAATTGAAACTGAAACTTAAACTAGAAGAAAAACTTAGCTTATCAATTCTAGACCTAGTGTGTGACAAGTGATCACAATAGATGTATCTTGAATCACCCATTATCTTTGCTTGGCTGTCCTCTATAAATTGCTGTCCTGTTGAAAATTCTCCCTTCTACATTCTGTAATATAGGGCTCTTTAATTCCATGGTATGCCCAATTCTAAACAGTACTAACTAAATAAAGTGATTATTTTGATTTTAAGGAAAAAAGCTGTTTCACTAATGGTTGTCCTTTTTTAAAGTATGAAAACTAAATGGCTTTGCGGTATGTTTCTGCATCTGGCAGCAGATATATTATTTCTCTTTGCTTTTTCTTCCTGCTCCCTGTACCATCTAAGCTAATATAATTTTTTACTGATCAAGTAGGCTGCATAATCTGCTTTAATCAGTTGAATAGCCTGTTAGTCTATAGCCTGAATTACAATGTGGCAGAAATCCCAGAGGAAGAAAATATGTATGAAAACATAAAAAATTAAAACTCTTGGAGCTCAACATCATTTCAGAAGATTGTCTTAGCTTGGAGGCATTTGTTGATGTTGTATGCAGTTTCCAGATCAAGCTAGAGCCTTAATTTGTTTTTTAAGACCACTGTATTACCCTTGCTGACCACAGTAAAAAAAGGGAACATCAGAGGGTTTCAGATTTTTAATTATGGGGTAAATTGATTGCATCTTTTAAGCACCTTTTAATATGTACTTAAAAAGTCCTTACCCTATTCTGTCTATACTTCTATAAACAATTTCTATGAGATGATAAGTTGGTGTCTTAGGATAAGTTCTATTTATCACTTTAGATTAGAAGAATAAATGCTGAAAGTTTGTAAACAGGTACATTAAGGTTTGGTGGCCTTTTTTAAAAGAGGGAATCCTATTTTTAATTATTTTGTAAACAATTGTGTTTATTTGACTAGTAAACATATGAAGACTGTTGGAACAATGGGTGCAGATTTCTAAAACCCTTACCTTTTTGTAGAGCCCAGTGGTTCACTTCTGGAAAGTCATCATTGTGTCTTTAAAAGCCACAGATTGTCTATTTAGTTTGTGTTACTTGTGAAGAAGCTTTGTGTTAAGAACAGGGGTATGCAACCTTGGCTCTTTTATGACTCATGGACTTCAACTCCCAGAATTCCTGAGCCAGCATGAATTCTGGGAGTTGAAGTCCACGAGTCATAAAAGAGCCAAGGTTGCCTACCCTTGGTTTAGAATCAAGAATTAGAAGAGTAATTAAGAGTATGTGGATTTCTATCATTCTGGCCACCTATTCAAAACATGTTTGTTGAACTTGAATATTTAAAAACAAAGCAAAAATAAAGCCATGTACAGTATATTTGCTGAGCTCTATCCATTTTCTTATTTCAGTGACCTTGGAAAAGCACAATGTGAGTGTCCCAATGGGAATGTATTAGTTCCATATTTTTTGTCTTTAAAACACTCTCTAAGTTCATCTCATGATAAGATGTGAGAATCACACGGAATACATTAGTGGATGTGTGGGTGGAAAGTAGTATCAAAATGACAGGGGGAAAAAATCTTGAGTTCAAATTTAGCCCTGAATGCATCTTTGGTGGGGCTTGAGCAAGTAAAGTCATACCTAGTGACTCTATATGTCAGTATTTACTTTGTACAGTATATTCTTCATAGGGCTGATACATGAGTAATGAGGGCTTATTTTTGAAGCACTTTAACTGGATGAATTCACAGTTTGAAAAATGTGTGTGTACGTGTGTGTGTGTGTGTGTATAAAGTTGTTTCTTCAGTTTTATTTTAAGAGCATGTTCCCATGTAGATATAATCTTAAATATGTATACATAGAGTTGTGATTTTAGTGGAATAGCAAAAAGATGAAAAGATTTTTTTTTCTTAATAATCCACTCTTATTTCATATTACAAGAACCAAGGAGTCCCTCTGATGCAAAACAGATAGAAAAAAGATACATCTGTCTCTTGTAAGAGGTATTGGGTAAAAAGGTTAGGTAGGTTTACAGCTCAGTCACAATTAAACAGCCTTATCTGATTTGCTACATGGCCTGCATTCCTCATCCTTAGGCAAATGAAAAGAAAAAAAATATTTTAAAAGCTCACAGGCTGTAGTGCATACATTTGATATGGGGAGTAACCAGCTATGCAAACATAAGGTATAGATAAGGCTATCAGTTGATAAGTGAAAGAATAATTATAATAGATTGCTTTAGTAATTAAAATATAATCATATATTATAATAATATATAATAATCATATTTATAAATAACCATTTTAATAGTTCTGTTAAAAAAATAATTGTTCAAGTTGCCTTTCAGTTTTGAATAGCTCTAAATGCTTCCAATACAATTTCTGAAATCTGAAATTTCTGAATCTGAAATTATTATATAATTATTTACCAGTATCGTAACTGATAAACTCCCTTTTTATGACCCTGTAATCCCTTAGTTTGGGGTAGAGTCAGGGTGACTGGATGGAGCTGAGTGTTTACTGGCCAGATGCCCTTCCTGGTGTCATGCAGAGTTTGCAGCAGATATTTTTTCTTTGCACCCTAGAAGAGAGAAATATCAGTAGCTACATAGGATTGAACTCTCCAAAACCTCTGAATGGAAAACAGGTATCTTTATCACTAGGCCATCATGCCATTCAATTGCCAGTATCATAACTGATAAACATTAAAAACGTATAGACCAGGGGTAGGCAACCTTGGCTCTTTTATGACTCGTGGACTTCAACTCCCAGAATTCCTGAGCCAGCTGTGCTGGCTCAGGAATTCTGGGAGTTGAAGTCCACGAGTCATAAAAGAACCAAGGTTGCCTACCCCTGGTATAGACAAATATTTTAAACCAGTGGGCTAACCTAGATTTTGCCATCCTTTAGAATAGCACATTACAGTACACTGATACTGGTTTGAGTGTTAGACTAGTATCTGGTAGACACTGTACTAAGATCTTCCCTCAGTAATAAAAGTTCACTGGATAATTTTGTTCCAGCTGTGGTGTTTTTTTAGCCCTGTTTAGGTCACAACATTGTTGTGGAGCTACAGTAGCAGAGGGACTACTGTGCAAACTTGAGTTCAAGAAGAAATGCAAAATATAAAACCTCTTTAATAGTGTTGGTCATCATGAACTTGTCCTGTTGATTTTAACATGGGCACTTTAAGTATAATTAATACTCTTTACCTGAATTGTATACCTGGAAATCTGGTTCTGTTCTTAATGGCAAGAGTATTCCTTCAACCAAATTTCCCATTTAAATTAATTAGTGGAATTCTGGGCAGTATTATGATATTGTTAAATATACAAAATTAATTTTCTAATTTATTATGACTAAGTACATTGTTAAGAGATGTCAAAAATGATGATTTATTTTTAATATAAAACAGCTTACAATCTGTGAAGGGAATCTGATTTTAATATATTAAATTGGCATATTAGGTTGCAAGTTCTCAGTGAACACACTTAGCAGAGTTCTTGGTACATAATTGAGAACAAAACGGGCTGAATAAAATTGACAACTTTGCCAAATAATATTCCATTTAGTGCCTCTGAATTAATCATATTCATTGAAATTGCATTTAACAATAGAACTAAATTTACTGGATAGCAAGATTTAATATCCAGAAGTGTAATGTATAGTACATGAGTTTCTCCTATTGCATGAAGATATGTAGAGTGAATGTATCTGGAAGAGTTAAATAAGTGAAGCATACTTGAATTTCGATTTCTCAGCAACACTTAAGTCTTTTTCAAAAATACACTAAGAATGTTACTCAATCTATATACTTCTATTCCTTTTTTTTCACAAAAAAATAAAAAAGTGACCATGAATATGTAGTAAAATACATTGAGCTGCTTATGTGAGACTCTTTTGAAGCCTGTTCACAAATGCATGATTATTATTCATAAATAAGATTCTTTGAATGACATTTCCCTGTTCCAGAACAATATATCTTTGAGTATGGAATGCTATTGGCAACTTGAGAGTAGATGTGTGAGAATACATATGTTTGCACCTGGATGCTAGTGCAGATTGATGTGTCTCATCCAGCAAGGTCCTAATGGACTTGCTTATGAGAATGAGGTGTAATTTTCATGTTGTCAGTTCTAATACTTTGATGGAATCGGATCACTAATTTTCTTTTGACTCACTTTCTGAGAATGAAGTGGTAAACATGCATGTGTGAACTAGCCTGTAAAATGATTGGCATTTTCTCTGGTTTTTTTTGAAATCCCCACCTCCACTCCTAGTTGGGAGTTGGAGTAAATTTTAAAAGGGTTTGATGTAGTTACACTTACTAAAATTAGAAGGATTATTAAATTTGGGCATAATAACATAATACTGTAAGCTATGTTTGCAATACTGTCTATTAAAATATAAGCAACACGGTTAAAAGATTAAAGTTGAAATAATTTATAAGTTTATTTTAACTATTGCTAATCAAATTACAGGTTTGGGGAGAGGCCTTCATTTGCAAAAGTATGTTATCTGAAACTTTAGACATTTGACAGATGTAATATAAATTGTACTATTAAACAGTCTAAGTCTATGAATAATAAAATCTGCAGACAAGAATTTCATAATTGAGGGGAAGATCTATTTCTGTATGGCATGTTATTATGAAATATTGTGAGAGGAAATTGTTCATTTTGGTGTTATATATTGGGATTCCTCCCTTTGAATTATCAGCTGTGCTGGGATTTATCTAGCAAGGATGCTCTCTGAGTCTGCACTCCTGTTGATTTTAAATGGGCATTTAGAATTCCATTAGCTGAATCAGCCTTAGAGCAGTTGAAGTAGCGGTGCTCTTCCATGTCACTTTGTCTTCTGAAATACAGAGGTGGACATCTATATAGCTCAGGTCCATCTGGAATGGAGCACAGCCTCCATGATGCTTTTTACCTCAAAATGAAACAGGAATGCTTGTGTCTGCTAGTACCTTATGCTACCGGTATGACCTCTGTAATAGAAGTGAAGCCTAATAGAATGTTTATTCTGCCACTTATTCAGAAACTGTTGGAGATAGAAGAGATAGATAGATAGATAGATAGATAGATAGATAGATAGATAGATAGATAGATAGATAGATAGATAGATAGATAGATAGATAGATAGATAGAAATATTTAATTATCTAAATTAGAATGTTTTATCCCTGTGTGTCTACTGTTAAAAGAATGTTCGATTAGCAATCCAAAACATATCTGGCCATTAAAATGTATTGAACCCTTTTCAGCTTGTGCGGGCATTTTAGCAGCTCTTCATTTTGCTCAGCCTTTTTAAGAGCCACTTGATTTCGGTGATGGAAAAATTTGTGTTGCTGATATACTAGAGTTGGTGAGGTTGTGATATTTTTTTGTTTTGCTTTGTTATGGCTGCCACCCTTTTGTTCATATCTGTGGGACTCAAGTTAGTCATTTTCCATTCATGGGGAATTAGTAGATGACAAATGAACAGCTGTAGCTGGGATCAGGATCCACCCTTGACTGGATATAATTTTGTGTGCTGTTGTTGCACCTGTGGATGATATGCTCTATCACCACTTGTAATCCACTGGTAATCCATTTCAGATTTTGTATTTATATCTCTTGTGTTTTTATTGAAATTTGGTGTGAATGTGCCATATGAGAAAAAAATAAATAAATCCACTTGTAACTAGACTAACATAACAGGTAGCTTTAATAGAGACTAGTTTAACTCCTTCATGAATTAACAATGTGTTCCTCATTGAAATCCTCATAATTAGCTTTTTTTAATCAAAGGGATATGCACACGACTTTGATAATGTGACTAGATTATTTTACATATTTGCAGGTATAAAATGGCTGTGGAGCCTGCTGTATGTGATACAAGTAATGTTTTTATCATATCCATATATCTGAAAATCCAAAGAATAACAGAGGGAAAATAAAATTAAGGATAGGATAGGATAGGATAGGATAGGATAGGATAGGATAGGATTTATTGTCATTTTTTACTGTGGGCACGACAATACACATCAAAAATGAAATTTAGTTGCCCACTCTCAAAGTGAACACATACATGACATACACCTAAACTTACTATATACAACATATACATACTATATACAACATATGTATAGACCTACACCCCTACATATACATAACATATGAATATTAAACACTGTCCATCTTGAATATATAACGGAAGGAGGAAACTTGAGAGTTCACAAGGTTTATAGCTTTCCATGTTGTGGAGAGTTTTTAAAATGTTAAACATTAAAAATGGATATATAAAGAAAATACAAAATATAAAAAGATGAGAGGAAATAAAAAGTGAAATTTGAATAAATGAACAAGGAATTTAGAAATGTCATGGTGTTGGTTGTAAATAACTAAATGTATGTCACTTAAGAGAGTAAAAATTATTAAACTAATTGTGAATAAACTCTAAACTAAGAATAAATCCAGAGAATTATGGTCAGTGCAGTATAAATCACTGAATAAAATTATAAAGTAAAAATTCAATTCATATTAACACAAATCTATTTTGCTTTTGGTATCTTGTGAAATTAAAATATAAACTCTATATAGAAAAATCCCAAATTTGTTACAAAATTTTATAAAGGAAAGTGATTTCCCGTGTGAAAAGAATATTTAAATTTTTTTTCAAAGATAATGCATAAATAAAAGTAAATGATGAATGGACCTGTAACAATACAGTAAGGAAAATTTGTGAGGCCATGAAAAAAACAAAAATAGGGAAAATTCCTGGCTCAGATGATTTATATATTGTTTATTATCAATAGATGTGATAATATTTTCCAAAATTAAAATGTATGTCATTGTCTTCTTCCTTTAAACTAGGAGTACTAGGTATTTAAAAAGTTGTCAGAAAGATATTGTCAAAAACTAGATTATTCAACTGTAGTAACGAATGATTAGTTAATAATTATATTCTTTCTATAGATGTATGCTGTAGATTTTGTTCCCTTTATAACATCTTTTAAAACTTGGCTATTCTAACCTATATATAATATGGATACCACTTACCTACAACTCACATTGGCTTGAATTATATATATATGTAAGATTTTAATTGATTGGACTGAATTTGTATATATAACTAAAATACCTATTTAGATTATAAATACTTATAACTATTTGTAGTAATGTGTGTACTATTTTTAAAAACATTTTTAATTGACTGTACCATATTCTAATTCTTCTCTGACTGTAATAAATATTTGATTTGATTATCTTCCTATTTTTATACATAACATTTATTTTGGGGGGACTTGGTGTGTTTGTATAGAGTATGTATATACATACATACATACATACATACATACATACATATATATATATAATATTTGTGTGTATGTTTTCATAATAGGTTCTCAATCAAAAATACATACAAAAATACACATATGTACATATAGATAATGTGCCTCTGCAAGAGCTTGCTAGTTCTGTCAGAACAATAATAGTGTCATGCTGCAAGCTCCTCCCCTTTTGTGCATGCATGCAATGTCATGATGTGTTAACAAAAGGGCTTGCATCACAATGGTGCAATGCTACTTTTGTAATTCTGTCCCCACCCTGACCCAACTGAGGTTGCTGTGCATATGATATGCATGCATTTTTTTCTTTTCTCTTAAAAAAGCACTCTCATTTTTAAATGAGCAGATACCGTAATTGCATGAATGTTAAAGGTATTCAATTTTTATTTGAATTTTCCTTAAGCCAAAAGAAATTGCTGTTAAGAGTATTTTAAAAAGATTAATAAGAGGGTCTCTGTCTCCAACTTTCTGATTAAAGGAGCCCAAATGCAACAAGATTGAGGAAAAAGGGAGTAGAATAGTGTTTGTCAAACTTGGTAACTTTAAGAAATGTGGAACTTTTAACACCCAGAATTCTCCAATGCTGACTGAGGAATTCTGGGTGTTAAAGTTCCACACTTCTTAAAGTTGCCAAGTTTGAGAAACTTTGGAATAGAAGAACAAATTACTTTATTAATTCCAGAATTCTTGTACTTACCCACTTGGATAGAAAAACACTCGGAGAAGAACCAAATAGTTGGCAGATCAGGGTTGAATGATATGGCAGAGATGGCAGAAGCCTGTTGAAAGGTTCTTCTAAATTATACTGTTTATTAATAAATGATAGGCAGACCCTTTACTCTCAAAGTATTTGTGGAATATCTCAGCAAGAAAGCTCCAAATGACCACTAACCAAGATTGATCTCTTTATTTTGTTTAATGGAATTCCTGTATTAATATTTGTGTTCAAAACAATGTCATGGCAAACAAACACCGTAATATTCTTATGGATCCTTTTCTGTATTCTGTTATATTTTTATTACAACGTGCGGTATTAAAAAGACATCATTGCTATCATAATACAAGTTTCTCAAAAGAAGAGGGAAAATGTCAGCGTCTAGATATCTTTTGCTTTTTATTTGGGAACAAAAGTTCAAACTGTATCAGCTGATATCTCCAGCATGCTATTGTTGAGAGATTCTGGATGTTTAGCTATATTTGGAGAGCCTTAGGATCACCAAACCTGCTATGAGAAATGCTGAGGAGAACACACTATATTAGACCTCAGACTAATTTTTTGTGGAAGAAAAGTTACCTTCTGGCTATGTACTGTATAAAAAAAAACATTTGGGGGGGAGGCTAATGAGAACATTTTGGAAACATGCTTTCTGTATCCTGTTCAAATCAACAATTTATGTTTCCTGTGGAATATACTGGCTGGTGCATTGTGATGTCAAATGCTCGTCTCTTTTTCTCTTTCAAAAGTTGGTTGCTGATTTTATTTAATGAAGATAGGCCATTTTATTGAATAAAAGCATATTGCTTTCGAAAATAGGGCAACTGGACAACTCATCTGAAATATGGAAAGAGAGGCAATAAACGAATTAGCATTTGAATTGCTGGTTTGTCAGATACCTAGTAAAGGGGAGAGGAAATAGGCCTGCCCCGGGGGGGGGATCCCCCTGTGGTTCATACTTTAATGTTTCATTTGTGTTAAGCTTTCAAAAGTGTAATTTTGTTTACAAATAGCATCTATTTTCACATTTAGCCATTGCCCTTGTTTACCAAAATAGCTGAAATTTAATTTTCATTCTGTACTGTTGTTTCTTGTTCTTCATTATCCTGTACAAACATATTTGGCTGAGGTTGCACTTTCTTTTTTGTTAACGACATGTGTTTTGTTTTAGAAATAACTTCCTTTTTGATCATTGGGAAGTTTTTGACATTGTGGTCCATATTGTCAGATGTCCAGACCAGGGGTAGGCAACCTCGGCTCTTTTATGACTCATGGACTTCAACTCCCAGAATTCCCGAGTCAGCATAGCTGGTCCAGACAAATGCTGCCAAGGTTCTTTTTCCTCTTCAGTGCTCAGACTTTTTCGTTCTAAGGAAAGAATCCTGGGAGAAAACTGGCAAAGAAAAGATCAGAAGACTTTGGATATCCATGGGATGTCTGGATTATGGTCTTGATGTCCCATGGAATTAATTGGAGCATTGCTATTTCAACAAATAGCAGTGGGTAGTCCAGGGCATCTGGAATTGAAATAGGATATATACCATACAGGCAGCCCTCGACTTACAACAGTTCATTTAGTGACCGTTCAAAGTTACAACGGCACTGAAAAAAAATGACTTATGACCGTTTTTCACACGACCGTTGCAGCATCCCCATGGTCACATGATCAGAATTCAGACACTCGGCAACTGACTCATGTTTATGACGGTTGCAGTGTCCCAGGGTCATGTGATCACCTTTTGCGACCTTCTGACAAGGAAAGTCAATGAGGAAGCCAGATTCATGTGTAAGTGGCTCTTAAATGTGACTGAGCTAAATATTTATCTCTGAAATGCCCTTTCCAAATTTCTCTGCTAAACTTTGGATATCAAAACATGTTCATACTTTTTTTCTTCTTTTTATATTGCCCTTTCGCTTCCTCATTGAGCTAGAAAGTATTTAGTTCCTTGTGAGTTTGGGCAAATGGTACCTGGCTACTAGCTTGGACAGAAAGTTTTCTTATCTGTTGTGCTTCATTTCTCAAATAATTTTCAGCCATTAATTTAAAAAGTTATTGTGACTGTTTATGTTTGGCTGGGAAACCTTGAAAGGCAGAGAATAAGATTCAAGCATACAGATAATCCTCAGCTCTTACAATCATTCATTTAGTGACCGTTTGAAGTTACAATGTCACTGGAAAAAAAATAACATGATCCTTTTTCACATGACCATTGCAGCATCCCCATGGTCATTGTGATCAAAATTTGGAACGCTTGGCAACTGGCAAGTATTTATGACGGTTGCCATGTCATATGATCACCTTTTGTGACCTTTTGACAAAGTCAATGGGGAAGCCAGATTCACTTAACAACCATATTACTAATTTAACAACTGCAGTGCTTCACTTATCTGTGGGAGAAAAGGTGGTAAAATGAGGCAAAACTCACTTAACAACTACCTTGCTTAGCAGTGGAAATTCTGGGCTCAGTTGTGGTCTTAAATCGAGGAGTGCCTGTACTTGTGATATGTCAGTTCAGAGCAACTAAAATGATCAAAGGCCTGGAGACTAAAACATACGAAGAACGGCTGCAGGACTTGGCTTTGGCTAGTCTAAAGAAAAGAAGAAATAGGGGAGATATGATAGCAGTATTCCAATATTTGAGGGGCTGCCACAAAGAAGAGGGAGTCAGATTATTCTCCAAAGCACCAGAGGGCAGGACAAGAAACAATGGTTGGAAACTGATCAAAGAGAGAAGCAACCTAGAATTAAGGAGAAACTTCCTGACCGTGAGGACAATTAACTAGTGGAACAGCTTGCCTCCAGAAATCGTGGGCGCTCCATCACTGGAGGTTTTTAAGAAGAGACTGGACAGGTTCTCCTGCTTGAGCAGGGGATGGAATAGAAGACCTCCAAGGTCCCTTCCAGCTCTATTCTATTCTATTTCAGTGCAGAAAGTACTGACACATTACAAGTACATCTGTTCATCTTACATACATGCAAGGCCATTTTCTTCTTGTTCTGCTCTACCATTGCATTCCAAGTTGAAAAACCTATATACATCAGATATTGAAATCTTAAGTTGTTTTCACAATCTCTTTCCTAATCATACATAATACATATAGATTAGGTATACCCTATTTTTTGTTACACAGATTTAAAACAGATTTTATGACACTTTTCTGTAAATGAATATTTTCATCTATTTTCAGTATTGTGAATTCACAATTCATACGAGAACCAATTTGGTGAAGTGGTCAGATTTGTCTCGAACTACAAGATGGGTGGCAAATAAATGTAATAATAAATAATAATAACGGCATTAAAGCATTGGCTAGAAACTGGGAGACTGAGTTTTGGTCCCATCCACCTAGCAGTTCAAAGTATGCAAATGTGAGTAGAGTAATAGGTACCACGTCAGGGGGAAGGTAATCATGTTCTGTGCTCCTCTGCATATACTCATGATAGCCACATGGCTAGCATTTGGACAACGCTGGCTTGGCTAATAAATGGAGATGAGTACCACCCCCTAGAGTTGGAGATAACTGGGGAAAATCTTTACCTTTACCTTAAAATGGAAGAAAAAAAAGTTTCTTGTAAATTTTGCCTTCTAATTTCATGATGGAATGGCTGTTTATTTTTATTTTAATAAATTTGTAGCTGGCCAGTCTCATGGGTCTCTGGTTTACACAAAAGTAATACAGAATCATAGACTGGAAGAAACCTTGGAGATAATCTCGTCTGACCCCTCCTTAGCCCCAGTGCAGAAGTCCGTCATAACAGCATCCTCAACAGATGACCATCCATTCTCTTCTTAATATTTCCTGCAAAGGAAAGACCATTAGCTCCAGAAGGAGTTTCTCCTATTGTTGAACAGTTTAAAAAAATAGGTGTAGAATTACTGAGTTTGATATGCTTTTTAGTATATTTTCTTGCTGGAACAACTAAGGATATTATCCCATATATTATATTCTTGATAAGTGTGAATCAGTTTAGTCGGCTTATTTCTGAACAGATTTGAACAGAGCTGTAAATTGTTAAGGGTCGAGTGTGAGGAGTGGCACCACGCTAAGAGGAACATAACTAAGAGCAGACGTGAATAAGAGATTCTTGTACATGCTGAATAGAAGATGTTTAGGTGAATAAAAAGAAGATAGTAAAGGAAAAATCCTGTTAATTTAAATTGTACAAGAAAAGACATAATTATGTTCAAAATCTGCAGGGAGAGACCACTGTGTTGCCGAAACATTTTCCAAATCTTTAACAGCTCATTAATAGCCTTAGATGTTTCTTTTACATTTCTTTACATTTATAACCCAAGAGATTATTCTCAACATGCTACTTATTGAATGGGATTCAGTCTAGTGGCTTCGTCGGCTAGCAGGCAAAGAATTTCAGTAATTATTGCTGAACAAATCCTTGAGCCAAGCCATCTTTGAAAGCAATTACGATGATGCACATGGAAAAGGAAGAGAAGAATCATCTCAAAGATGCTTTTTCAAAAGGCAACTGGACTTTGCTTTTTTTCCTTGAGGAAAACGTTTCACTTCTCATTCAGGCTTCTACAGTTCTGATTGAATGGTGGTGGCAGTGAGGGGAAATGGAAGGATTTATTTTCCTTTGCAGTCATCTGATCATTAAGCACTCTTCTCTGAATGGCTCTGAGAGACTGTGCTAACGACCAGATGGCTGCAAAGCAACATAAATCCTTCCATTCCCCCATCACCACCATTCAGTCAGAAGTGAAGAAGCTTCTTGGATGAGAAGTGAAGCGTCTTCCTCAAGGAAAAAAACAAAATCCAGTTGCTTTTTGAAAAAAAAAAAAAGACTGTGAGACAATCATGATCTGGATGACTGAGAATCTCCATAGACCAGGGATAGGCAACCTTGGCTCTTTTATGACTCATGGATTTCAACTCCCAGAATTCCTGAGCCTGCCAGAATTCTGGGAGTTGAAGTCCATGAGTCATAAAAGAGCCAAGATTGCCTACCTCTGCCATAGACAAAGAGAAGAATTAGTTCTAGTTGGGCAGTATGTTCAAACACTATTGATATATAGCTTTCAGAGAATCTTTAAAGGGACGACTCGGGGCTGAGCATGGTATTCTTGGCCAGGTAGCTGCATTATGAATACAGGTAGTTCTCAACTTACAACCTTTTGTTTAATGACTGTTCAAAAGTACAGCGGCACTGGAAAAGTGACTTACGACCAATCCTCATACTTACAACCGTCACAGCATACCCACAGTCTCATGATCAAAAATTCAGGTGCTTAGCAATCACATGAATTTACGATGGTTGCAATACCCTGGGATCATGGGAGCCCCGTTTGCAGAATTCCCAACTGGCTGCCGACCAGAAAAATCTATGGCGGAAGCTGGATTTGCTTAACAGTCGCGTGGTTCACTTAACAACTGCAATGATTCACTTAACTGTGGCAAAAAAAGATCATAAAATTGGGTGAAACTCACAACCTTGTTTAGCAACATGAAATTCTGGTACCAATTATGGTTGTAAGTTGAGGACTTACCTGTATTGAGAAGTCAATGAGGTTTCCACCAAAAGTACCTGCAGTACCACCTTTGGCATCGAAACTGGATCTTCTTTACTTATCGTAACTTAGAAAAATGGTTATTGCAACACATTTTTAATATACCTATTTCTTTGAAACCAATTATGACAGTAATGAAGAACCTTTTAGAGACCGAGTGCCCAAAAACCGCCACCGCCCCAGCCCACCACCGCTCCACCCCGCCCTGCCCCCAGCCCGCCACTCTGCCCACCCGCAGGGCCACTCATTGCCTTCACAGCCTGTCGCAGATCGCCCAGGTGGCCCAGCAGCGCCATGGTGGCCACGCCCTCCGCCCGCGCCCCACAGCATCAACTGTGCATGACGGGGTGTGAGTCTTGTCCCCGCTGCCCGGCTGCCATGTCATCAGATATGTTGCTCCGAGCGGGTCGCATGCAGGGGCAACTCTCCAGGGTGGCTGCTGGTGAGGGGTCTGCAGGGGGAGGCGGGGCTGGAGCAATGGCATGCGTGCCCACAGAGAGGGCTCTGAGTGCCGCCTCTGGCACACGTGCCATAGATTCGCCACCACTGAGTTATGATGGTGGAAATAGAAATATCTTTTTTTTAAAAAATAACTGCCTGTTCTGAATGTACAAATTGGCTCCATCCTTTGTGAAGATCAAAATGGTGCAAATTGGCATGTGTCATGTTAAGATAGTTAAGAATGAGGGGGAAAAAATCAAGATGGCACAGAAATGATAAAAATAGAACAGCATGCAGCCAAGAACAGATCTGCTAGATTGTTGATAAATACACTGAAGTTCGGTCCTTGGCTGTGTTGCTTCAAAAAATAGTAGGAAATACAGTCACGTGAACTTCATACCTTGATAATCCAGTTTGGTTTAAGTACTAAAGCAGTGGTTCTCAACCTGTGGGTCGGGACCCCATTTGGGATCGATCGACCATTTCACGGGGGTCGCCAAGCAAGGCTGTCCGCCATTTTTTTGTCCGCCATTTTTTTTCCCTTTTCCGGCAGGTGCCTTACCTCCCTTGGGCTGGGCCAGCTGGTGGTCGGCCTGCTCCGTCTCTGCCGCTTGCCAGCTACACTTCGGCCGGTGCAGGGGGCGGAACCACGCATGCGCGGTGCTCCCAGNACTTACGACCGGTTTAGTCCTCGACTTACGACCGGTTTAGTCCTCGACTTACGACCGGTTGGGGTCGCGGCATTAAAAAGGTTGAGAACCACTGTACTAAAGTATGTTACTACTTTTGAGAATTTGTGTATTTGGCTGTACAGTGTAGAATGTATTCACACCCTTTTGAAGGAGGAGGCAGCACCAAAACAATGAATTAGAAATGTTCATAAAATATGCACCAGACTATTGATTCTATAGTGTAACTGGAGAAAACATATTTCCTGCTTTCAAATGCAACATTGATGTTGCTTCGTTTGTCAGAGACAACAGATGGGATAGTCAGAAACTTAGTGGAAGAAAAATTATTGAGCTGTGGGTATACTCTTCTCCCCCTTGGCACTTTAATGATAGCAAAAAAAAGGCCTCCTTTTGCTACTACCAGTGCTAAGCATACTTATAAGGAAAGGTAAGATGAGATGGCAGAGGCTTGAAATGAGTGTGGCAGAAGTCTCTCTTGATCTCTTGTCCTGTCTGTAAAATTAGAGTGAGCACTGTAAGATCTGAATTCAGACATCAAGAAAAGAACATCGATGCTGTAAGGAAACTTGTTGTCATGTGTGCATAAAAACACTTGGAGTGACCCTCTAAATTGATATTGCATTTGTTATCATAATTGAATGTTTAGTAGGCTCGTGGTACTCCCAGAAAGGCGGAAAAATTAAGATCAAAAGAAAATTGTATTTAAAGAAGCCGTAACACTACAACACAGAATGCATTTGATAATTACGCCTTTAAATTGGTCTTCTTGTCCTTCTTTGGGTCAGATCAGATTTGAGCTTTTTACTTGTGATATTTTCTACCTACCCTTCAACTGCAAATATCTACATTTTCCATTTCTATTACATCACCCTTGGCTTCTACTGTATATTCATTTTCCTGATAAAAATTACCTTGGAGAATTCAGATGTAGTGGTAACTTGGCTTAGATGAGCGTTAACAAAATTCAGCTGGATCAAAGAAGGTTAATAGGATTTTAAAATGAATCAAAAGCAGCATTATCAGAAAGACATTAGAAAATCATTATACTTTTGTAGAAAAACGCTCAGAGGTGGTTTAGGCCTTAGGCTATAGTTTGTAACATGGGGATGTTCTTCTCCCATAGGGATAGACAAAATTAGATCTAAATTATGGGTTGTTGAGAAACATCTCCGTAAGCCTGAAATCAGAACAGTTGGGAATCCCTCTAATGTCCATCTCCAAAGAGATTACAGTAAATTGTACCATGGTGTGGTCATTTAATTTTCTTAAAGAAATAGAAGTTGCACAGAAGCACTAGGAAGATAAAGGGCTGACAAAGGTGGATTTAGCTGTTAAAAGCTACCTTTTAAAAAATATGTACATGAAGTAACACAACCATTGATACATTTTATATGCTATGTTTTAAACTATAGGTTTAAACTCTGTGTTTTATTTGAAAATGGATCCTAATAATAGATTTCCTGCAATAACAGCTTCTGTCTTCCCTCTCCGTCTCTTTTGTTTTGTGCACTATCTACTGCCTGCCTTGTCTTGTGAACACTGATCTACTGTGAAAAGGGACTGTGCTAGTTTGGTTCCATTTTATGTCCATACTTTGTGTAGAACAGGGGTCCCCCAACCCCCGATCCATGGACCAGTACCAGTCCGTGGCATGCCAGCAACCAGTCCGCACAAAGAAGCAAAGCCCCATCCATGGGATACAGACAGCACACAAAACCATGTACTCTCTGGTCTGCGGAAAAACCTTTCTCCATGGAACTGGTCCCTGGTGCCCAAAAGGTTGGGGACCTCTGGTATGGAAGGTTACTAAGATGTATAAGTAACCGAATAATGTCAGCAATATGCTAAACTTAGAATATATTGATTGTTTCCATGTGTTCTATAGGTTATAGAACAGACATGTCAAACACAAGGCCTGGGGCCCGGATGCGGCCCGCGAAGTGGTTTCATGTGGCCCGCGAAGCCATCCTGGAAACAGTGAGGGAACGGCCCCCACTGCCTTGGCCCTGGCCCTGGCCCAAGCCGGCTGGGAGCCAATGTACAATTTTGTGGTGGCCATCTATGCTGAAACGCATTCAGTCTTAGCTCCACAAGGCCGTCTGGAAACAACGAGGAACCAGACCCTGCCGCGTCGGCCCCGCCCCCTGTGTGCATTCTGGGGAGGTGTCACCCTTTGTGAGGAATGAAGAAATGGACCATGCCTTGGCGCTTGCCCTGGTCCCACCCCCTTCTGCCAGAGACCCTCAGATCTGTCCCACTCCTGCCCAGGCCCCCACAGGCACCCTTGATGTGAACGATGTAGAGCTGGCCATGCCCACCCACTCCGGCCACACCCACCCAGCCCCCAAGGACAACCGCAATGCTGATGTGGCCCTCAATGAAATTGAGTTTGACACCCCTGTTATAGAACAACAGAATTGGAAGGGACCTTGGAGGTCTTAGTCCAACCCCCTGCTCAGGCAGGAAACCCTATACCATTTCAGACAAATGGTTGTCCAATCTCTTAAAAACTTCCAGTGTTGGAGTATTCACAACTTCTGGAGGCAAATTGTTCCACTGATTCATTGTTCTAACTGTCAGGAAATTTCTCCTTAGTTCTAGGTTGCTTCCCTCCTTGATTAGTTTCCATCCATTGCTTCTTGTCCTGCCTTCCAGCGCTTTGGAGAATAGCTTGACTCCCTCTTCTTTTTGGCAACCCCTGACATATTGGAACACTGCTATCATGTCACTCCTAGTCCTTCTTTTCATTAGACTAGACCAGGCATGTCAAACTCGTGACATCACATGACGTCGCGCGACGTATCGGAGCTTTTTCTCCATTGCCAGCAATGGGGTGGGTGCGGTTTTGGGATGATGCGTCCGGCCCGCGGGCTGGCAGTTTGACACCCCTGGACTAGACATACCCAATTCTAGCAACCGTTTTTATATGGTTTAGCCTCCAGTCCCAGGAGGGCTTAGTATGTTGTGGATACACCAAAAATAAAAAAGAGAATCAAGTCAGTCTGTTAATTCTTAGAAGATTAAACTTGATTCTTAAAGAAATACAGTCATTCTCAGCTTAACCTAACTGCACAAAGATGTTTATGGTAACATCTCAACCCAATCAGTTTTGCACTGCTGGTGCTGTAAAAAACAGAACTGGGAGAAAGAGTGGCTGGAAAAAACCTCCACCCTCTCCATTACAAAACACATTGCAAGAACTTGCCAGTGCAGAATGCAGAGGTTAATACCAAGCCAACAATCAAGCAGTAAACAATAAAAAAAAAACTACCGAGAAGAAAACAACAGTCCCACCAATACTGACAGGGCAAGCCACTGTAGATAAACAGATAGTAAACCCTGCTGCATTTTCAGTGCTAAAAGATGTTACCTACTTGGGTAAAGAAATGCCTGCAATAAAACAACCAAGCTCAGAGAGCACCAAGGACTCCATTGTTCAACCCTGAGTCACTAATATTTTCTTTTATTGGTATAGAGTACCCTTCTTGATCACTGATTAACAGCTGTGCCCAAGCCATGTCTACTGCTAACAAATGGGTCAACGGGAAAAGACCTAGTGGAATAATGAACCTTGCCAGTATACTCCTAATGTAAGGTTTCTAAAGATATGAGAAAATGATTGGAGATTGTGTACAGGTAATCCTCAACTTACGCCTACAATTGAGCCCAAAATTTCCATTGCTAAGCGAGACATTTGTTAAGTGAGTTTTGCCCCATTTTACGACATTTCTTGCCACATTTGTTAAGTGAATTACTTCAGTTGTTAAGTTAGTAACACGGTTGTTAAGTGAATCCGACTTCCCCATTGACTTTGCTTGTCAGAAGGTCACAAAAGGGGATCCCACGACCCTGGGACATTGCAACTGTCATAAATTGCCAAGCATCTGAATGTTTATCACGTGACCATGGGGATGCTGCAATGTCATAAGTGTGAAAAACAGTCACAAGTCACGTTTTTCAGTGGCGTAACTTGAATGGTCACTAAATGAACTGTTGTAAGTTGAGGACTACCTATATTCAGAGGGGATGATTTACATATAAGAGTTTATGCTGTTAGCACCTGATAAAGAGATGAGATGTGGATAGAGGTTCACTAGGTGAAGAGTGTTGTGTTATGATTTCAATAGTGACCAAATAGCCTAAACAGCTAAGGCAGGTCTGAATAATATTTGTAGTTTTATTTATTTTTATTATTTTTTCCTAGGCTGACTTCTTGTTGCCATATAGATAATAAAAAAACTGCTAACCAATATTATCCTTAATGTAAAGTTTAAAATATAACTTACAACAAAATCTATAATATTGTATCGGCTCTCCCCGCTGCCTTCAAAAAGGAAGAATAGTGAAATAATGCAAGGGAATCCTAGGGCTAAAAACCAGACTGAGAAGTTAAAAAAACAAAGGGAAAAAAAGGTGGCAGTGATAAGCCACTTTTGAATTATTTCCAAGAAGCTGCAGTGGTTGTGTCTTTTCGTAGTCCCCAGGAGTCAAGCTCATCTTGAGGGCATTTTTATCTTTGGTATGGTTCATAGCTATAGTTAGCTGTCACCTCAACCTTGCATATTAATTTAAAAGATACATATTTTAAGGGTAAAAAAATCTATACTGTTATATTCACAGAGGATGTTTTAGAAGTAAAGTAGAAGTAAAATAGTCCGACATGGACAACAACACAGACAGTTTGCTTTTCTCCATTAATGAAATATTTAATGTGTCTTCTGTAACACAGTTCTTTTTTAATCCAACAAATCTCAATTCTGTGCCAAAAAAATGAACGTTCTGCAGTTTTGAGATGTCGTCTAAGCCTAGAGCTCTGTTTGTCAACCTTGGCAACTTTAGGCTAGGAGGACTTCAACTCCTAGAATTCTCCAGTCAGCTGGGAATTGAAGTCTACCTGTTTTAAAGTTGCCAAGGTTGAGAAACACTGGCCTCGAGGCTATTAAATTATCAAGCACAAGATACCTTGAGATACTCTGTGTTGAAATAGGTTGACTGTGCCAGATTTAATAATAAGCTGTGTTATTGCTTTTTTTTACTCCACATTTTTCTTCTGTTGAAATAAGAGGTTCCAAAAATGAGAGCGCGAAATATAGCAGCTAGTAACTAGACCGATAGTATGATACAGATTTGTGAAGAGAGAATTTTACATGCTGTGAAGCGTTAACGGCCATATTTAACAGAGTACAGTTTTTATAAAAGATAAACTTAGCATTGTGTGTAGTGTTTCTTTTTAAATTGAATCTATGCTTTCACTCTTTCGTATTTTGGCATTTTGTGGATGTTGTTAAAAATTGGGGGACTGGAACAGGTTGCATACTGAAATTGGTTTGAGTCTGGTATCAATATCTGTGATAAAACAAAGGACTATTGCATCTTAATTACTGTTGTTATGAGATGAACTTTTGTGGTCTATATCAGGGGTCCCCAACCCCAGGTCCGTGGACCGATACCGGGCCGCGGCATGCCAGCAACCGGTCTGCACAAACAAGCAAAGCCCCATCCATGGGATGCAGGCAGCACACAAAACCACGCAGTCTCCGGTCTGTGGAAAAACATCCCTGGTGCCCAAAAGGTTGGGGAACTCTGGTCTGTATTCTACTTTATCATAAACTGTTACTCTGATACAGTCATTCACTCACAGCTTGGAATTGGAATCATAATATGTGAAGTCAGAAGGAAACAACATTCAGAAAAGAAAGGGAATATTAACTGCTGTATCTGCATGTACAAAACCTTTACTGATTAATTTAGCCCCATATTTATTATATAGGTCAGCTAGTTAACATGCGTGGTACAATAAGAAAGTGTTCCAAGTGCAGGATGTAGAATCTGTTGCATTGTAGCTCAGCTCTTCATTCTAAGATCGGCTTTGAAATTCAGGAATGTCCCCCTTAAGAACAGTGGCAGTGTTCTCTTATGAATCTGATGTGTACAGTGAAGTTTTAGCAAATAAAAGAATAACAATAACAGAGTTGGAAGGGACCTTGGAGGTTTTCTAGTCCAACTCCCTGCTCAGACAAGAAGCCCCTATACCATTTCAGACAAATGGTTGTCCAATCTCTTCTTAAAAACTTCCAGTGTTGGAGCATTCACAACTTCTGGAGGCAAATGATGGTAGAGATCATACAATTGAATTGAATTGAATTGAATACTTTATTTGGCCAAGTGTGATTAGACACACAAGAAATTTGTCTCCAGTGCAGAAGCTCTCAGTGTACAAGCAAAGCAATACAATAATGATAATTGTAACAACAATAACATCAACAGAAGGAGGAAGTAAACAAAATAATAAGGATAAATAATAATACAGCCATATTACATGGGTAAGCACATCGACATTAGACAGCATCGGGATAATTAAATGTTCAGCAGAGTGATGGCACGAGGGGGGGAAAAACTGTCTTTGTGTCTAGTTGTTTTGTATGTAAAGCCCTCTCTCTTTCTGACCTGGCAGTATACAGGTCTTCCATGGAAGGCAGGCCAATTGGAATAGTTCTTTCTGCAGTCTTAACGATCGGTTGGAGTCTGTACCTGCCCTGCTTGATTGCAAAAGAGGATAAGCAAATGATAAACTCCTTATATAATCTTGGCAAGAATGTGAAGACAAGGTGGCATTCTCCTGTTGCTAATAATTCTCAGGGTGAACAACTTTATTTAAGCAAGAACAAACGTATCACCCAAAGCCAGTGAGAATTGCCTATCCAGAATTATCTGTAAAATGTTTTTACATTTGAGTAGTTTTAACTGAAAGCTTATAAACAGATGAATTGATCAATACTTTTCTAATACAAACAGGTGTGATTTTACTTATATACATTCAAATGATACGCAGAAAGTGAGTACGCATAAGGATAGTTTAAAGCAGAGTCCCCAACCTTTTGGGCACCAGGGACCGGTTCCGTGGAGAAAAGTTTTTCTGTGGACTGGAGAGTGCGTGGGTTTGTGTGCTGCCTGCATCCCACACATGGGGCTTTGCTTGTTTGTGTGGATGGTTGCTGGCATGCTGTGGCCCGGTCCACGGATCGGGGATTGAGGACCCCTGATTTAAGGGCTTAGTTTAATAAAGGGTGAAATTTATTGAATGGTGGGCCTTGGTTGATATTTCTTTTAGGAATCTGGATAACAAAGTTCATTGATCTTAAAAAGAAAAGTTGACTTAAAGAATTAAAGCCTGCTTTGTAGTGCCATTGATTTGAAGATGGATATCCTCTGCCAGTACCTAATTTGGTGTAAGGACACAGTGGTAAAGACAGATGGCCAAAGATACTATAGCATCATTTGGAGTGATAATTACAGTGGTCTTGATGAAGAGTGTTTTTACAAAATGAGGAAATTAATTAGTTAAAATTAGTTAGAATTCTGAAGAAGCACTGGAGTATTGCATTAAAATAGAAGTATGTATTTGGACAGTGATCAGATAAAAATGAATTAAATTATACAGGTTGGCATATAATTAATGAAATATAGTTCTGTACCTCTAAAATAATTGCATTCACTTTCTTCTCAGATTAAAAAAAAATTCCCTATTTTTATAATAATAAAGTATGTGTGGAGTTCACAGTTCAACCTTAAGCTACAAATATTCTCTTCTGTCAATAAAATATCTATAAATTGATTTCCTTCCTGCTTGGATAATAAAACTGTTTTTAATTCCCCTCCTGTAATAAATTTAAATAACTTAAATTGAAATTTATTTTTCCAGTCCATCCTCTACATATACGTATAGCATGATGAACATACAAATTCCACCTCCCCCTGCACCTTTTCCACTTTGACTCTGTTTTTGCTAATTCATTGGAAAATAAATTTTTAGAACTTGTAATAGAAGAAGCAAAAAGACTGCTAGATGTACTGCAGTATATCTATATTTTTGCTGACACAACCAGCAAATAGTGGAACAATTTTGAGCATTCCTTTGAGCTGGAACGCAGGAAATACAGCACTACTCTCAAGCCTGTAGAACAATGGTCCTGAAAATTTTCAGCTCATTGACCTTCATGATTGTTCAGCGACTCCCAAACTTTTATTATATGAAAATAATTTAGTAAATACTATTTAAATAGTACTATCAATAATAAGAACACTGAGAAATTTGCCATCAGTTAGTTGCAAAAGGTAGCTTTACTCAAAACAGCTTACAGCCTGCGACAATACCTCTATCACCATCAAACATCAACATCTGCCTATCCCAGGTCCTTGGGAAAAATTTGATAGGTGGATTAAAAATGCCAGATCCAATCTGAACATCTGGCTGAATGTGTGACAGACCAACAGAAACCATAATATACCGCCTCATCAGCCCTTGGAAGTAGACATTGAGATGGCGACTTGATTGCTCTTGCTTCGTTTGCTTTTTTCCTGAGCGCTCTCAGCACAGAAATCACTATATCTGCTAGCTGGTTAAGTGAGTGTAAATATGTATGCATACTTAAGTGTTAAAGATGTACATTCCTTTTTAAATTTAGGAATTGAAAGGGTTTGCTGCCCTTACAAGTAATGACCTGCTGAATGTGTTGTCCGCTTGCCCTTGGGAGGCATGGAACCAAGTAAAGGTGTTTTTGGTGAGAAGTTTATTTGTTTAATCAATTTGTATGGTCACCTATCTCCAAATACATGATTCTGGATTCTGGACTTAAAAATAAGATAAAGACCGTATGAACAAGTTATAAAGAATGTATATAGCAGCCGAGAAAAACCAACCAACAACCACAATTAATGCAGCCACGCTAAGGGCTCAGCCATACACCCCTGGCCTCAACCAGTATTTCAAGGCCTTATCAAAGGCCAGCAGGATCGGGGTGATATCTGATCTCTGGAGAAATCCAGAGGGAAGATAACCATGACAGAAAAGCCTCTCTTCCTGTATCCTGTTAGATGTCACTCTCTAATGAGTCTTCCAGATGGGACCTAGAGCATGTCTTTCCTGCTGGATCTAACAGTATAGGGAGATACATTATGGGTAGAGATAGTCCTGCAAATAACCTATCGCAAAGCAAATTGCTCCATATCTACTATTCCAGCATTCACACTAGTTCTGTATATCTAGGAAAGTAGCTAAAAATTCAGTAGCTCACTTTAGGTTTAAGTGTGCTAGGGAGGTCATAATGTCAGGCATCTGACTCTCACAACAGCTTTTTGTGTTACTGGTGACAATATGTAGAATAGATGCAAATAAGGGCAGCTCGTGCTTAACAGCTGTCACACTGCTAATTTCTCATAAAAAAGAGTTCTGATGTTCACAGTACACATTATGTGTTCTGTAAGGTTATGAATGAATTGCCCTTGTATACCATATCTAGTTTTATAAATTTGGAAACTGTGTAAAATACAGTAACAGAAAATCAACTTTATTGAAGGCAAAGTTTTGTCATGAGCAGAGATTCTTCACTGGATTCTCTGAAAAGCATCTGGTTCCAGCTTTAGCAGGAAAGAAACTGAAATAAGCACATAGTGTTCACTAAGGGGTATCTCAACCACAATTTTGCAGCAGGAGTAAATGCATTATGGGGAAACAATGGCTAATTGGTTATGGTTTTAGGATGTGGGTGTTTTTTTAATTATGCAAGCAGGGCTTAAAAGTCTGGATATATGTTATGAGAGAAAAGAGTAAAAAATATTCTGTACACAGCTCTAAAATACAGAAGGAGCTTGGCAGAGATTTTTGGAGGTCTTAGGACATGACCCTTGGTCCTACCAAATGGAAACTATTACAAGGAGAGAAAGGCAAAGGGTAATGTGCTGGATGAAAGATTGATATCAATAGGTCATCCAGCCATTGTTTTCCTCAAAGGCTTCTTTAAGTATGCATTTACATGTCTCTTGAATATTCAGTAAGCATTTTCTCTTGCTATTATGCATGTTCTTCTAGCATCCCACTGCTCTGAAAGAAGGGTTAAGAGTTCAGAACATGAGCAATTGATGATAAATTCCAGCTTCTTAAGGGTTTGGGGTCCTCTTTCCTTGCATCTGTTTCTGTTGAAGAGTTTGTGCTAGGAATATGTAATTTTTAGCATGCAGGAACATCTTCATATATAAGATGAAGACTGTAAGATATATAGTCTTCATTAATAGTTGTCATTAATTGTCAATCTTCTGGACATGTTTTGATATGGCTTCCTCAAGAAATTTGTGACAGGAAGTTTCCAAAGTGCTGAAATCTTAATCCGAAGAGATTTATAAAATGTACAGGCACTTGGACGTTTTTTAGAAGCCTCATGTGGGGACAATTATGTTGTACTTATCATCTGGGTATCCAAATTACTGTAATCTATTATATAAAACAATACATTATTATAATAACAAGTGATATACACAACACAGCCTTTATGGGTGTAAAATACTAAAATAGTTTGCTTACACAGCATGAGAACCAGTTTGGTCTAGTGGTTTAAGGCAGTTTCTTTTCAACCCACGGTACATATACCACTGGTGGTACTTCGGCACTTGGCAGGTGGTACGCAAACGACGGGTTTAAAAGCACTGTAAAAAAAAGTGTAAAAGTGGAGCTGAAGCAGCATCACTGCTGCACAGGCCTGTGGGAAGAGGAGTCAGCTGGAGCTGCACCAAAGAGAAGAGAAGGGGGGAGAGAGAAGAGGATATAAAAGGAGGAAGTTTTGGCAGGAAAGGGAGAGAAAAAAAGACGACAGGGAAAGAGAAAGAGAGATGGAGAAGAGGAGAGGCTTCTTTGAGACAAGCAGAGGGAGAGAAGGGGATAGAAGAATGCAAAGATTAATGTCAGAGAAACAGGCACAAAGATTAATGTCAAAGAAACAGGTCCCATTAAAAGTGTGGTAAGTGGGTGTACAAATAGTCCTCAACCTACGACCACAATTGAGCTCAAAATTTATGTTGCTAAGTGAGAAATTTGTTAAATGAGTTCTGTTCCTTTTTATGACTTTTCTTCCCACAGTTGTTAAGTGAATCACTGCAGTTGTTAAGCTAGTAACATGGCTGTTAAGTGAATCTGGTTTCCCCATTGACTTTGCTCATTAGAAGGTCGCAAAAGGGGATCACATGACCCTGAGACACTGCAACCATCATAAATACGAGTCAGTTGCCAAGCATCCAAATGCAAATCACGTGACCCTGGGGATTTCTGCAACGGTTATAAGTGTGAAAAATGGTCACGTTACTTTTTTCAGTGCCGTTGTAACTTAGAACAGTCACAAAGCGAACTGTTGTAAGTGAAGTACTACCTGTACTTTATCACTTTATCTCTTTTTTTTTGTTTTTTGGTCATCATTGCTGGGTGACTGGTGGTACTCGAATATTGGCATATCCTAAAGGTGGTACAATCTGTGAAAAGGTTGAAAAGCACTGGTTTAAGGCACCAGGTTAGAAGCTAGGAGACTGTGAGTTATACTCATAAAGCTGGCTGGGAGACTGGGCCAATCACCCTGTCTCCACCCAACCCACCTCACAGGGTTGTTGTTGTGAGGAAAATAGGAGGAGGAAGGAGTATTAGGTATTCTAACTGCCTTGAGTTATTTATTAAAACAAAGATGGCATATATGTATGTATGTATGTATGTATGTATGTATGTATATGTGAATATGTACAGTATATGTATGTGTAAATAAAAATACTTGAGAAGTTTCTTACCTTGAGATGTTTCTTATCTTGTACGTGTATGTGTGTGTTTAGGGAAGTTCTTACTATAAGACTTGTCCCAAATAAAAGCAAGCATGATTTTACTAGATTTCCACAAATGAGTGAATGTAATTAGAGAGATATTTAACATTTTAAACAAGATTAACAGAATCTGTACTTATTTCTCCATAAGGTTGTATGTTCTCTGGAATAGTTCTCTTTTTTACTGTATTTATTTTTTCCTATGCCAAAGGGCAGAGAGAGAGAGAGAGAGTATAAATATAAACACACTTTTGAAATTCTTACAGCTGCCTTTACATTATTCAAGCCTTTTAAAATAAAAACAATATGGTGGCTTTCAGTCAAGTGTCCTACTTTCCATTCCTCCTTTTTTCCATTCCACTGTCTGAGAGTAAAAGAGAAGGGTTGGATTAACATTACAGCCTGATGGAAAGATTCCAACTGTAGTTTCTTTTTGTGTAACTTCAATTTGCAGTGCCAACAGATGGTAACTAAAAATTTGATTACAGGGTTTAAAGAATATTCTTTGCCACCCAACCATGTTTAGAACACTTTGTTTCTTAAGAAGCCAGCATCTTAGGTAAAAGATAAAATAATGTTGTACTTCAGGTTAACAATACCAACTTTAAAAATCCCCATGCCCACTGTTAGAACATTGATTCTCAAATTTATTGCCTTTCTAAATCTCTGCTGCCTTGTTATCTTAACAGAAGTACCCATAGACCTGAAACAGGTTGCTAATGAAAGTGAACCAAAGTGGGGGGAGTTTTCTATGTGATCATACTCAATTGGTGTCCAGAACTGCTCCTCAAGACCAGCTTATCCCAGGATGATTATGGGCTGTTGATCATTTCTCCAAGGCAGGAATATGTATATTATCTTCTAATCATACTCAGCCCATCAAAAAGGCAACCTCTCTAACAATTTTTTTTTACTATGCATTAAAATTATCATTTTCTGACTTGTGTCAGCTCAAACAGTACTATGCTTCACTTCATTATGGGTGAACTACTTTACTTCAATTGGCTACTGTGTACTATGGTGGTGTCTGCTCCTCTATTTCCCTCTCTGTTCACTGCCCTGCACAACCACAACTACAGTATTTTACAAGTTTATTAAAGGAACAGTGAAATGATGGATCAGTAGTGCTTGTCTTTGGGTATTTTTTTAATTCCTTGATGGAACAGTGAAAGGATGGACTAGCTTTTCTTAATTTCTTTTAAAAAGTGAAATTTATAGGAGTTCTGCTATTTTTCCCTTTTAATGTAACTCAGGAATAAAGAAGGGTGGGAATCCACCTTGGGGAATATGATAACTACCATGCAGAAATACGATCAAACCATCAGCAAGATCCATTTTTAGGTAGCTGATCATGAGAGAGAGGAAGCTTACGATTTCAGTGTGGAAAAGCCCTCAATCCTCAAAAGTGTTTTGAGCTTCCAGTACCGTACTTTTAATGCTTTATATTATTAGTAAATATATAGGAAAGCTTGTGATGATATTAAAAACGATGGTGACATGAATATTTGTGTTTTTTAAATGGGATGGAATGATTTGCAGCAGATGCTAAATAGAGTATATAATGCAACAAAAAGTATGGATCTAACAAAGAAGATTGTTCTAAAAATTAATGTATTAGACCAAAGTAGTCTTTGACAGACAAAATTGAATGAACAATTGCAAGTTATACATACCTGGAAATAACTAGAGTAAGAGGTGAATTTGTATATCTAGGATGTTCACTAAAATTGGGGAAATGGAGATATTTCAAGATATACAAATGAGAATAGCAGCATAATGGATAATTTGTGATGCATTACAAGGAATCCCTGTTTGTCAAAAGAAAATAATACGGCTGTGTATCATTGGCTAGTTTCTTGTATGGAAAAGAGAGTTGGATATGTCAGAAGAACCGTGAATGCAGTGGGAATGGGGTGCTTAAGAAGTAATGCATGTGAAAACCAAGCAAGAGTGATCAGTTACAAAACAAGTACTCTGAGGTGGTTTGGTCCTTTCTGAGGATCGAGTTTCAATTCAAATACATGAAGCAAGGTAGAATGTGTTGAGAGGAAAGCATAGTAATAGTTGTATAGAGTTGATGATTTGTAAGGATAGGAAGGTACGAGAGATATAATGAATGGTGTTGATGTAAATTAGTTTTAGCCCTGTTTCCTTTTATTTTCCTTGTCTCGTTTTGATATCTTTGGCTTGCTGTTTCTTGCTCCTTTTCTGTGAGCTGCAAAATGTTTATCTTAAAATGGAATAGCATCATGGGTATATGTGTATGTATGCTTTATATTATACTGGACAACCCGCGATCCCTCGGATCCTCATTTCAGGTTCCTCAATGCCTTCCACAATGGTAGAGCTTCAGATATACTTGAAAAGCTCTTTAAAATTCAGGGAGATATTCAGAGATGCATCTGCCTTGAAAGCAGCCCATCTTGAACTGTACAACATAGATCATATAACATATAATATATATAGCTCAACATAAAGCACAGTCAAACATCAGGTATTGGCCTAAGGAAATGTTTGGTGACAGTTTGTATTATGTCATAAAGTGTTTTATGATCATTTTATTTGTCATGAAGCATTTTATAAAATTTGCCAAATTTAAATTTGACAGGAGTTATGGGTCCCAGATTTTGGATACATTCTGTACACTGGCCTAGGGGTCCCCAGCCCCTGGTTCGTAGAGGGTACTGGTCTGTGGCCTGTTGGGGAAACCGGGTCTGACAAGTGGCAAGTGAGTGTGCAAGGCTTCTTTGTGCATGCACGGGATCTACATTGCGCGCGCAAAACCATTTCCCCCACTGCTGCTGCCGCTCCATGGAGCCAGAAAGGTTGGGGATCGCTGTGTCAATCCATTTGAAGTAGCTTGGTTCAAAAATGGTTGCCCTAAGAAGCAGCATTTCACCCAGTTAAAGACTGCAGTAACAAGAGTNCACCTACATCGTCCATATAGGACGACTCGGGAACTCAACTCCTACCCCGGGCAGCTCACCTATCCCCTTATGCCCAGGGGAAAGGTATCAAGCCGTTTGACAGCTGGTGCTGGCTGTCAAACCGGCTTTTACGCAAAACAGGCGGGAGGCAGCAAACAGCTGCGACCGACGAAATCGCCTGCCACCGGAAGTCCCCCAAAGTGCTGAAATCTTAATCCGAAGAGATTTATAAAATGTACAGGCACTTGGACATTTTTTAGAAGCCTCATGTGGGGACAATTATGTTGTACTTATCATCTGGGTATCCAAATTACTGTAATCTATTATATAAAACAATACATTATTATAATAACAAGTGATATACACAACACAGCCTTTATGGGTGTAAAATACTAAAATAGTTTGCTTACACAGCATGAGAACCAGTTTGGTCTAGTGGTTTAAGGCAGTTTCTTTTCAACCCACGGTACATATACAACTGGTGGTACTTCGGCACTTGGCAGGTGGTACGCATACGACGGGTTTAAAAGCACTGTAAAAAAAAGTGTAAAAGTGGAGCTGAAGCAGCATCACTGCTGCACAGGCCTGTGGGAAGAGGAGTCAGCTGGAGCTGCACCAAAGAGAAGAGAAGGGGGGAGAGAGAAGAGGATATAAAAGGAGGAAGTTTTGGCAGGAAAGGGAGAGAAAAAAAGACGACAGGGAAAGAGAAAGAGAGATGGAGAAGAGGACAGGCTTCTTTGAGACAAGCAGAGGGAGAGAAGGGGATAGAAGAATGCAAAGATTAATGTCAGAGAAACAGGCACAAAGATTAATGTCAAAGAAACAGGTCCCATTAAAAGTGTGGTAAGTGGGTGTACAAATAGTCCTCAACCTACGACCACAATAGAGCCCAAAATTTATGTTGCTAAGTGAGAAATTTGTTAAATGAGTTCTGTTCCTTTTTATGACTTTTCTTCCCACAGTTGTTAAGTGAATCACTGCAGTTGTTAAGCTAGTAACATGGCTGTTAAGTGAATCTGATTTCCCCATTGACTTTGCTCATTAGAAGGTCGCAAAAGGGGATCACATGACCCTGAGACACTGCAACCATCATAAATATGAGTCAGTTGCCAAGCATCCGAATGCAAATCACGTGACCCTGGGGATTTCTGCAAGGATTATAAGTGTGAAAAATGGTCATGTTACTTTTTTCAGTGCCGTTGTAACTTAGAACAGTCACAAAGCGAATTGTTGTAAGTGAAGTACTACCTGTACTTTATCACTTTATCTCTTTTTTTTTTGTTTTTTGGTCATCATTGCTGGGTGACTGGTGGTACTCGAATATTGGCATATCCTAAAGGTGGTACAATCTGTGAAAAGGTTGAAAAGTACTGGTTTAAGGCACCAGGCTAGAAGCTAGGAGATTGTGAGTTACGGTATACTCATAAAGTTGGCTGGGAGACTGGGCCAATCACCCTGTCTCCACCCAACCCACCTCACAGGGTTGTTGTTGTGAGGAAAATAGGAGGAGGAAGGAGTATTAGGTATTCTAACTGCCTTGAGTTATTTATTAAAACAATAAAGATGGCATATATATATACATATATATATATATATACTGTATGTACAGTATATGTATGTGTAAATAAAAATACTTGAGAAGTTTCTTACCTTGAGATGTTTCTTATCTTGTACGTGTGTGTGTGTGTTTAGGGAAGTTCTTACTATAAGACTTGTCCCAAATAAAAGCAAGCATGATTTTACTAGATTTCCACAAATGAGTGAATGTGATTAGAGAGATATTTAACATTTTAAACAAGATTAACAGAATCTGTACTTATTTCTCCATAAGGTTGTATGTTCTCTGGAATAGTTCTCTTTTTTACTGTATTTATTTTTTCCTATGCCAAAGGGCAGAGAGAGAGAGGGAGTGTGTGTGTGTGTGTGTGTGTGTGTGTGTGTGTGTGTGTATAAATATAAACACACTTTTGAAATTCTTACAGCTGCCTCTACATTATTGAAGCCTTTTAAAATAAAAACAATATGGTGGCTTTCAGTCAAGTGTCCTACTTTCCATTCCTCCCTTTTTCCATTCCACTGTCTGAGAGTAAAAGAGAAGGGTTGGATTAACATTACAGCCTGATGGAAAGATTCCAACTGTAGTTTCTTTTTGTGTAACTTCAATTTGCAGTGCCAACAGATGGTAACTAAAAAATTGATTACAGGGTTTAAAGAATATTCTTTGCCACCCAACCATGTTTAGAACACTTCGTTTCTTAAGAAGCCAGCATCTTAGGTAAAAGATAAAATAATGTTATACTTCAGGTTAACAATACCAACTTTAAAAATCCCCATGCCCACTGTTAGAACATTGATTCTCAAATTTATTGCTTTTCTAAATCTCTGCTGCCTTGTTATCTTAACAGAAGTACCCATAGACCTGAAACAGGTTGCTAATGAAAGTGAACCAAAGTGGGGGGGGAGTTTTCTATGTGATCATACTCAATTGGTGTCCAGAACTGATCCTCAAGACCAGCTTATCCCAGGATGATTATGGGCTGTTGATCATTTCTCCAAGGCAGGAATATGTATATTATCTTACAATCATACTCAGCCCACCAAAAAGGCAACCTCTCTAACAATTTTTTTTAACTATGCATTAAAATTAGCATTTTCTGACTTTGGTCAGCTCAAACACTACTATGCTTCATTTCATTATGGGTGAACTACTTTACTTCAATTGGCTACTCTGTACTATGGTGGTGTCTGCTCCTCTATTTCCCTCTCTGTTCACTGCCCTGCACAACCACAACTACAGTATTTTACAAGTTTATTAAGGGAACAGTGAAATGATGGATCAGTAGTGCTTGTCTTTGGGTATTTTTTTAATTCCTTGATGGAACAGTGAAAGGATGGACTAGCTTTTCTTAATTTCTTTAAAAAAGTGAAATTTATAGGAGTTCTGCTATTTTTCCCTTTTAATGTAACTCAGGAATAAAGAAGGGTGGGAATCCACCTTGGGGAATATGATAACTACCATGCAGAAATAAGATCAAACCATCAGCAAGATCCATTTTTAGATAGCTGATCACGAGAGAGAGGAAGCTTACGATTTCAGGGTGGAAAAGCCCTCAATCCTCAAAAGTGTTTTGAGCTTCCAGTACCATACTTTAATGCTTTATATTATTAGTAAATATATAGGAAAGCTTGTGATGATATTAAAAAAGATGGTGACATGAATATTTGTGTTTTTTAAATGGAATGGAATGATTTGCAGCAGATGCTAAATAGAGTATATAATGCAACAAAAAGTATGGATCTAACAAAGAAGATTGTTCTAAAAATTAATGTATTAGACCAAAGTAGTCTTTGACAGACAAAATTGAATGAACAATTGCAAGTTATACATACCTGGAAATAACTAGAGTAAGAGGTGAATTTGTATATCTAGGATGTTCACTAAAATTGGGGAAATGGAAATATTTCAAGACATACAAATGAGAATAGCAGCATAATGGATAATATGTGATGCATTACAAGGAATCCCTGTTTGTCAAAAGAAAATAATACGGCTGTGTATCATTGGCTAGTTTCTTGTATGGAAAAGAGAGTTGGATATGTCAGAAGAAACGTGAATGCAGTGGGAATGGGGTACTTAAGAAGTAATGCGTGTGAAAACTAAGCAAGAGTGATCAGTTACAAAACAAGTACTCTGAGGTGGTTTGGTCCTTTCTGAGGATCGAGTTTCAATTCAAATACATGAAGCAAGGTAGAATGTGTTGAGAGGAAAGCATAGTAATAGTTGTATAGAGTTGATGATTTGTAAGGATAGGAAGGTACGAGAGATATAATGAATGGTGTTGATGTAAATTAGTTTTAGCCCTGTTTCCTTTTATTTTTTGTGTCTCGTGGTATTGATATCTTTGGCTTGCTGTTTCTTGCTCCTTTTCTGTGCGCTGCAAAATGTTTATCTTAAAATGGAATAGCATCATGGGTATATGTGTATGTATGCTTTATATTATACTGGACAACCCGCGATCCCTCGGATCCTCATTTCAGGTTCCTCAATGCCTTCCACAATGGTAGAGCTTCAGATATACTTGAAAAGCTCTTTAAAATTCAGGGAGATATTGAGAGATGCATCTGCCTTGAAAGCAGCCCATCTTGAACTGTACAACATAGATCATGTAACATATAATATATATAGCTCAACATAAAGCACAGTCAAGCATCAGGTATTGGCCTAAGGAAATGTTTGGTGACAGTTTGTATTATGTCATAAAGTGTTTTATGATCATTTTATTTGTCATGAAACATTTTATAAAATTTGCCAAATTTAAATTTGACAGGAGTTATGGGTCCCAGATTTTGGATACATTCTGTACACTGGCCTAGGGGTCCCCAGCCCCTGGTTCGTAGAGGGTACTGGTCTGTGGCCTGTTGGGGAAACCGGGTCTCACAAGTGGCGAGTGAGTGTGCAAGGCTTCTTTGTGCATGCACGGGATCTACATTGCGCGCGCAAAACCATTTCCCCCACTGCTGCTGCCGCTCCATGGAGCCAGAAAGGTTGGGGATCGCTGTGTCAATCCATTTGAAGTAGCTTGGTTCAAAAATGGTTGCCCTAAGAAGCAGCATTTCACCCAGTTAAAGACTGCAGTAACAAGAGTTCCTGTATATGTATATAAAAGGAAAAGAGAAATGTTATAGTTAAAATAATGTTATTGCCTGCATTTTATGTCATTCCTTAAGAGACTAAATTATTTCTATTGGTCTAAGGCCCTGTCAAAATCTTACACACACACATACACAAACACACACACACACACACACAGAGAGAGAGAGAGAGAGAGAGAGAGAGATTAGTTCCTTTTCTATTCTCTGACAACTGATACTCAGAAGCATGCTCTCTAGAAATAAAATACAGTTGCTACGATTAGTAAGCATTGCTAAGGCTACCCTGGATAAGTTGTCTAATTCCTTAAGCCATTAGCCATACTCCATCTGGTGGTACTGAAGTCTACAAATTAACTTGATTTTCTGGGGGGGGGGAGTGCACATCTGTCTTCGATCCACTGTCAATGTAATGCTACAGTCTTTTAGGCTGTTTTTGATCGGTCTGCATCCTGGTGTGCTCTCTCAGTCTGTCATTCAAGTATTAACCTGGCCTAACCCTTCTTACTGTCCTAGTCCGGGCAAATTTATGTAGTTCCTCCATATGAAAGGTACTACTTGATGTTACAAAACTCACAGTAGTCTTATCTGTGTAATTTACCATTGGTTCAGTTCTCATACATTATTTAGCATATTAATGAAATGTAGTATAATAATCAGCTTTACTTAGAAAGCTCAATTTTTAGAGGAATTTATTCCTGGGAAACATACACAGAATTATAAACTAAAATACGTAAACGCTTTTTAATTTATACTCACAAAATTAAGATGGTTAAACCATTTCACTCTGTTAGCAAGCACATGTATGTTAGTGTTTTTCTGTGTGAGATCTAGGGAAAAAGTAGACATTACCAGTAGTAGAATGAACAAACAAAGTGTAAACAAATAGTTGCTTACTACTACTGCACTACAGTAGTAGCATATTTTTACATAGAAATGTGTATTTTAAAAACTAATTTAAGTATATATAGTCTAGAAAGCTGTGTATTGGTTGGAAAAGATCATAGGAAGCATGGACAGTCACAGTCTATCTCTGCATACAATTCAAGAGTGATATATAAAATGTTAATATAATTTAATCTCAAGATGTCCAAAAGATAATATGTTCCCTAAAAGCTTGATTATTGCTTAAGGCACGCTGGCTGAGGAATTCTGGGAGTTGAAGTCCACAAGTCATAAAAGGGCCAACTTTCCCGGGCTTAAGGCCTTTGGGAAAGGCCCTTCTCTTGAACTGGCTACTCACGAAGGCTTATTTGTTGGGAATATGAGAGAGTTTAATTTTTTTTTATCAAAAATTTTCAGTGTAATCAAATATACAAAACAAAGAAGAACAAAGAAAACAAAGGACACAAAATAGAGAACACAGTTTCTCAGTATTACAACAGATTCATGGGCCTAGGTTGAAAAGGTGTTATTACAAAAATTGAGCCATGACTTCAGCCAACTTTCACAATAACTTTCCTGCTACTGTGCTTAATATTTTGTTGCGGAGTGGAATTTGAAAATATGTTAAGGTAATGCCTGATTTAAATGGAACTCATCTGTGGTAGAAAAAAAAATATGTCTGCATTCTGGAAAAAAAACCACATTCCAAAGGAGATCTGTAGGTTTAATAGGAAAGAAGAGAGGAACAGAAATTGGCTCCTGGATGAGGTAGTTACACATACTGCTTTTTGGCTGATGCTATAATTCATGTTGTCTACTGTTGGTATGTATATTTTTCTAAGATGTTCAAGCTTAACTATTAAAGTTGTTAAAATTTGGCTTGAACCCTTTCCCATATTCCTCCCACACACTCTCTTTTTTTTAATACCCTCTAATCCTTTAATTCAAGGGTAGAATCAGGGCAAATCCTGTTAATAGGCAATATACATATTTCCAGAGTAATAAATACATTTCTATCCACATTTCTGATAGTACTCTTTTTAAAAAATGTTTTGATTATACAGTTTTACAGTGGCAATTATTTAAAATCCTGTTCCTACAATGATTTATGTCCATAGTACTACCATTTGGAACTAAGAATTTCATTGTACAATATTTTGGAAGAGTTTCCCATAAGGAAAGCTCCTAGTAAAAAATAAAGTAGGAGAAAAGCATTTCAGTATATTTATTTGCCAATTTGTATCTATCCTTGAATAGCAAATTCAACTATACTATAAGCAATAACATAATTCCTAAGTTCTTAATAAAAATTATTGGTTACTTCCCCTTTTACATAAAAATGTACAATAGTGCTCGTATATAGAAATCTCTGGTTTAATTGCCATTATTTACTGCTTAAATTTTTTTTCATATAGCATGGCTAAGGAAGTACTCCACATCAGATCCAAGATAGACATTTTAATTAAAATATGTATTACAGAAATAAACCTGTGGTCTCTAAAATGGTGATCTTTTTCACCATTATTTAGTTGATATTATGATACAGTTTATTATATATAGTATATTATTGGTTTAATATTTGGACATAGTTGATGGTTGTGGTAGTAGATTTATTCGTAACATGGGTTTTTAAATATAAATAGGACCTCTTGTATATACATAAGCATCCCTGTTGCATTCCATATTCAGAGTAACCTTCTGATAGGTGAAAGGGATTGGCCTATTAGTGCTTGCTGTTGTATTCCTAAACCATGCAGCTAATTTTTCCTCTATTTTTAAAATAAAGAATAACATTTAACTATATAAAATGTACAACATGATTCAATGTCAGACAAGCTATATATTCCAAGTATAATTCTGGATCAATTACTCAAGAGTGAGATTGATATGAACAATGCATTCCATTCAGATTTATAGTTCGGCTTGTTATTCACTTGACATTTAATTAGGTTTGCATCTAGTGGTTCTTGCCTTCAATTTATAAACAGAACAATTTATTTTAAGTATCTTTATTAAAGAACAATGTTAGTTAAACCAGTGTCGTGGCAGATAATAGATACCCTTTTTGATTAAGTGTGTGATAATTCTTGCATGTAAATGGATTTCTGTATGTAAATGCCTGGACTGAGGTTCCATGTATATTACTCAGATGAGCTAACAAACAATACTGGACAATAATATTGCATTAACCCATCTTTTATCAATTCACTCTTGCTCTGAACTTCAACAGATGGAGATCATTAGACCTAAAATGATAGAACCTGCCACATGTTCTTGCGTTTCCAGATTGGGAAGCTGTGTCACTGGAAGATATAACAAATTTTCTGCTAAAAAAGTTTCCATGTCATGATTTATTACACATACATACATAGGAGTGTGTGTGTGTGTGTGTGTGTGTGTGTGTCTGAGAGAGAGAAAGATACAAGGACTAGAAGGTAATGGTGGTAATAGATATAGCGGTGCCAAGTAACAGCAACATCAAGAAGGAATATGAGAAGCTGGAGAAGTACCAGCGCTTGAAGGTGGAAATAGAAAAGATGTGGAAATTAAAGGCCAAAGTAGTCCCATGGGTGGAAAAAACATTTGGGGCTCTGACTTCTATGTTGGAGAATAGCTTTAAGAGATCTCAGGAACAACATCAGAGTTCTCTGTCCAGAAGAGTGCAATGTTAAGAATATAAGATTTCCTTCCTTCCTTCCTTCCTTCCTTCCTTTCTTACTCACTCACTCATTCACTCACTCACTCACTCAAATGCTTTTGTTTATTAAAGTTTTCCTTGCATTTTTTAAGGATTCCTTTTTTCATATGAAGCAAATGATTTATTCATTTAATTCTTGGACTTATAAGATGTTGATTGCTGAATATTGGGACAGGGTGTGCAGGAAAGTTGGAAGGTTCTCAAAATGTAAGATACTGGAAGGACAATTGCACATCATTCCAGTAAGAAGAAATAAGGAGATGGCTTCGAAAACTGTTGTGAATGGATAGGGAGTGATCAACTCATATGAGCGTTAAAAAGAACATGTGAGTTTCTAGAGAACATGACCAAATACAGCCTGGGCTATGCATTACATTAAATGCATGAAAATGGACACAAAGATCTGAAGAAAAAACTTACAATGACTACATTGCCTGAGAAATTTTGGTAGTTAGAGTTGCTGAAGTTGGGAAACATAGAACTAGATGACCTCCAGGATCTCTTCCAACTTTTACAATCCATATTTCTATAATTTCTTGGAAAGGGACAATAACAATTAAACCAGTCTGTTATGAAGATATTTTCAAAGTCATTTCCGCAGACCCCTTGTTTGTCTATCAACTACTATTGCTAAGCCACAAATATTAAATGGTTGATGTATGATGTCCACAATTGTTATTGTTTAGTTTTATTGGCTTGCTTTTCTTCATTCCATGAATATGATAATTACAATCCCTAATAAGTGCAGCATATTGTCTGTTGGAGATGACACTTCAGTATGAAGAAAGAGATGTTCTTCATATGCCACCACAGAAGTTTCTGATTACAAGGCACAATATAATGGAATCATTGTTATGACAAATTGGGAGGGGAGTAAAACCTCTCTGACAGACCACTTCCTCTAATGATTCTATAGTAAGAGATAATTATGCTAGACTGGACCTATTTAACTGGTGCCGGAGAGTTTTTAACCCTTCTAGCAAGAACTTCTTCCTTCAATTAAACTCTAGGAAAATAGAAAGAGGTTTTGGATCTCCCTTCCTGAAACCAACAATAGACATTATAAATCTTGTGCTAATCTATAAACAGGAGGTTATTGTGCAACCATGAAGTGTTGCACTAGGAGAAACTTTAAACAATATACTCTTTTTTTAAATGCAGTGAAGTGAATTAATCCATCCATTTTTCAATTTGCGGGAGAAGATCAGAAAGAAAAAGTGATTGACTTGCTCTATAGATGGTGATGATGGAAGAGATTTGATTTCTGCAACCATAATCTAGGTTTCTTGGATGATATACTACTGGCATGAAGTGTACAAGTAGTCCTTGATTTACCACCACAATTGAGCCCAATATTTCTGTTGCTAAGTGAAACATTTGTTAAGTGAGTTTTTCCTCATTTTACGACTTTTCTTGCCACAGTTGTTAAGTGAATCACTGCAGTTGGTAAATTAGTAACAGAGTTGTTATGTGAAACTGGTTTCCCCATTGACTTTGCTTGTCAGAAGATTGTAAAAGGCATATGACCCCTGGACACTGCAGCCATCATAAATATGAGTCAGTTGTCAAACATCTGAATTTTGATCATGTGACCCTTGAGAATGCTGCAATGGTCATAAGTGTGAAAAACGATCATAAGTCACTTTTTTCAGTGCTGTTGTATCTTTGAACAGTCATTAAAAGAACTGTTGTAAGTCAAGGACTTCCTATACTTCATATAAACTGGTAACATGTTTGGTCCAACATGATGATCAGGAAGGGGTTTAAGTTGAATCCTGTGGAATATTGCACAAAGTAAAGTGAGATTAATGGTAAATCTGGATTATTGCTTTAATGGCCCTATTAAGCCACTCAAGAGAATGCAGGAAAGACATTGGCTGATAAAGTTTACAGCTTTCATTGTCTCCGCATAAATATTCAAATATATAACAATGAAGTAGGATAAACTGGAACTCTTAGTACAGGAAGATACATATTATACTTAATAGGTATAACAGCATCCTGATGAGACGACTCTTATGATCCAGTTTTTTCAAAAGGAACAAAAATAATAGAAAGGGAGGAGGAATAACACTGAACGTTAAAAAGACTCTTATTTACCCAACATATTATAGACTTAGACAGCAATTTGTTAAAAGAAATGAGGGAGAGAATAAAGATAATACTATTATAACCAACAAAGGAGAAGAATTTAATGATGATGTATTTCTGGGAAGAAAATTCAGAACGTGCAAAGAGGAATGATGTAACAATGGGGGATTTTAAGTATCTGTTGAGAGACAAATGAAGAGGGTGGAAGAAGGCAGAAGAGGGTCAACTATCTTTTCTTATTAGTTCCAAGCCAAGATTTAGATAAACAAGCGGGAATAGCAGGAACATAAGGGAAAAATATCAGTGTAATGGTGGAGTTCTTGATTTTAAGGGAAATTAAAGCTGAATATAGCTGAATTTGTATCTGACCCATGTATTCAAAAGAGGGGAGGTTAATAAACTCTGAACAATGGGATTACAAAGCTGGAGAAGTTAATGGGAAAGGTGGATGGGGAAAAGGAGGTATTTAAAATTCAAATGCAAACAACGCTAAGGAGAGAGCAGAAGAAACTTATAGTTGTGTGAACCGATCCACAGAGTCTCCTTATTTTGGCCCTCAAAGTCCCTTGAGTTTCTTGCTGAGGACATGTCTTCCCAACATTGCTTCAGTCTCATTCAATTTGCTACTAAAGCAGTTTAAAGATGCTGCAGGTGTTCTAATAGTAGTACAAAAATCTTAGCCAGATAGTAATGAACAGGTTGCTAGTCATTTTTGAAAAATTCTGTCAATATCAGTTAGAATACAGGTAGCCCTTGACTTAAAACCATTCATTTAGCGACTGTCGAAGTTAACACTGAAAAAAGTGACTTGTGGCCAGTTTTCATACTTATAACTGTTGCAGCATCCTGATGGTCACATGATCAAAATTCAAGCCCTTGACAACAGGCACGTATTTATGACGGTTGCACTGTCCCAGGTCATGTGATCACCATCTGCAACCTTCCCAGCCAGCTTCTGACAAGCAAAGTCAATGGGGGAAGCTAGATTTGCTTAACAGCTGCATGATTCACTTAACAACTGGAGTGATGCAATTAACAGCTGTGCCAAAAAAAGGTCCAAAAATGGGGCACAATTTGCTTAACAACTGCCTTGCTTAGCGATGGAAATTTTGGACTCTGTTGTGGTTGTAAGTCAAGGATTCCCTGTACTCCACAGCTTAACACATTTCCACATGTACCAAAACCTAGGTACAGATAGCAACACAGCATGGTTCTGTTCCAGATGTACAGGGAAGAATCATAGGGTGGGGGAGCAAAATTTAGCGTGACAGGAGTTATTCTCACTCTGGGACACAAAATAAGAATGGCAGAGGAGCGTTCGTGGATGAGCCATCTAAAAAACATGACCTAAAGATCTCAAAAAAAAAGAAGGAAGACATTGTATTTTAATGTTGTCATAGTTGTTTTTAACTATTTTGCATTGTTGGCTTTGATTTTTAACTGTCAGCTGTATAGAGCTGTATTTGGGTGGTGGTGGAGGGTGGGGGGGAAAAAGTGGCAAATTGTCAGGACTTTGTTGTGCCTGATATGGCAATAAAATTCTCCCTGCTTCCTATTTAACAGCAGCCTGGAATCCTATCTCCTGGAAATGTTACTGCAGTAGCCAAGTTTTAATCCTGGGGCTCTTTCTGCTGCCTTTTCTAATCTGCAGCAGTTTATTTCCCATTCTTGAAGGTTTCTGCTATCTGTCCTTGGTTTACAAACAACTTTCCCGAGCATAAGAATCAATATTTCCTGCCTGCCAGCTTCAACCTTTACATATATTTAAAGAAGATATCAGGAAAGTTAAATCTCAGAACAAGCCAGCATTACTGAAGGCAGTTAGGAACAAAGTTGTTTTTTTGTTTCAGAAATATTCAGAATAAAAGGAGAAGGCTTGTATATGTTCACTCAGTGAAGATATCAAAATGCTAATACTGCCAAGAAAAGGGACACAAAGAAGAGGGAGTCAACCTGTTCTCCAAAGCGCCTGAATGCCGGACAAGAAGCAACGGGTGGAAACTAATCAAGGAGAGAAGCAACCTAGAACTGAGGAGAAACTTCCTGACAGTTAGAACAATTAATCAGTGGAACAACCTGCCTCCAGAAGTTGTGAATGCTCCAGTACTGGATGTTTTTAAGAACAGTCTGGATAACCATTTGTCTGAAATGGTATAGGGTTTCCTGCATGAACAGGTGGTTGGACTAGAAGACCTCTAAGGCCCCTTCCAACTACTACTACTATGACGTTGACGTCGTCGTTATTATTATTATTATTATTATTATTATTATTATTATTATTATTATTATTATTATTATTATTATTCCCTAACAAGAGGAGATATGTTTCATCAGGTAAGTTGGAAGAGCAGGATGAAGTTTGGGATTGATAGAAACATGGAAACCAAATGTTTTCCGTTGGATGAATTTAAATCTCCATAGTCAAATGAATTGCATTTTTGGTTGCTGGAGGAACTTGCTAATGATCTGACCGAAACTTTGATTTTGAGAAATCCTGCAGAACTGGGGAAAGGCAAAAGATAGGGGTATGGAGGAGAAAGGGAGAGAAATCAATTTGATTTTCATACCTAGGAAGATTTTAGAACAGATTGTAATGCACTTTGAAAACAATGAAGCAGTTGTCAGAAATCAAGGAAGACTTGTCAAGAATAATAACTCTCACTCATTTAATATACCTTGTAGATTGGTGAGAATATTGCAGATTTAAAATTTAACTAAATGTATTGATTTCAGCAATGCTTTTGACAAAGTACACCAGAATATAGAGGAAGGGATAAAGAGGTAGAGAAAATGCATATGAAATTTGCAGATGACACAGATGCATGTTTCAAAAAAACAAAAAAATATAATATATTTGAAAAAGAAGTTGACTATAATAGAATGAACTGTAATGGACATAAAATAACATTTTATTTAGGAAACATGCACTGGTATAGAATGGGTTATGTCTGACTTGGTAATAGAACTTTTGAAAATGATCTTGAAAAAGTGACATCTTTGGAAAACAGTGATCTGAGTATCTTATTTGGTGGATATTAGGCCTTTCCTTCCTTCCTTCCTTCCTTCCTTCCTTCCTTCCTTCCTTCCTTCCTTCCTTCTTTCCTTCCTCCCTTCCCTTCCCTTCCCTTCCCTTCCCTTCCCTTGCTTTCCCTCTTTTATTCACAGTTGTATAGAATGAGGTGGATAGATGAAAGGGAATTTCTTTAGACAAGGGATACGTAATCTTGCTAATTAAATAAAATGAAATTAAACATTTATACTGGCTGGATGAAACTTTTTGAAGACCATATTGTTGGATTTTAAAACTGCCGAGTAGTCTTGTCACACTTTATAATAAGTGTTATGTAGGAGAGTTATTTTGAAAATAAAAAATGAATTCTGTCTATTCAGGCCTGGTAACATTGGGTCAATTTATCAGATGATTTAGGAGGCACTATTGTGCTGCATTCAAAACTAGAGTTTTTTCACAGTTGTATGATTTAAGTGGATACAAGTTTGTGCCTATTTAGTTAAGAAACATAAGTTTACATCTGACTTAGAATTATATTTTGGCATAAAATATAAAACATTCTTCCCAATTATCGTCATTAAAACGATAATTTTCAACACAATAACTGCTGGACCTTCTCTCCCCATGAAATAGGAATTCTGTGATTGTAATATTGTTTGCTTATTTGTTTGACAACATTTATAGCTCTCACTATTGTTAGAGGACTCTCGGCAGGATTTTAAGCCTAATTTAATTTTTAACCTAACAGTATAATTTGCTGAGAATTACAGAATGCACGAACATTTCCTTGGGTAATTGATAAAATTAATGTTATGTGTAATTACTTCCATGTCACAATTTACTTGTGTAAGTGATTAAAAATCTAAATGTTGTGAATAAAAAGAACTGTATAGTAATTCATTTGTTGTGGATTTTACTGCACTAGTACAGAGAAAGGGCAGCCAAATGCCATAAGTTAAAGATCGGGTAACATTTGCCTCTTGGGATTGCTCATGTATCATTTCCAGTGTCTCAGTATGCACTTTTTAGTGTTATTTTGAAATGGAGCAAGAGAGAAAGAACACTGAAGTAATAATCTTAAAATCATAGCAGGTGCTGCATTTCAGAAACAGGGTGAATAAATATAGATGTGATTGTACCTTGAAAAAGTGAAATAATTCTCTGATGTAGGAAAACTTGTAGTATGTCTTGGGGAGGCAAGCAAATCACTTGCTTATTTAATGTATTAGATAAATCAAGACTGCTTAAAGCACGGGTGTCAAACTTGCCGTGTCACGTGACGTTCGCGATGTATCGCGACTTTTTTTCGCATTGCCGGAGCTGGGGTGGGCGCGGCCTCCACATGATGCAACCAGCCCACGGGCTTGCAGTTTGACACCCCTGGCTTTATATTATTAAATTATCCAGATATCCTTTGAGATATCAAAGCAGATTTCAGAACATTTTCCCAATATACGAATGAAGATATCTTTTTAATAAAAGCAAATAAGAACTGAGCTTAAATATTAACCTTCATGAAACAAGACTTGGACAGATGCTTGCTAATTAGAGCGAAACCAAGACAGGCAGGAAGGGTAAAGCTAATCTGTCTGACAGGCCATGAAATAACACTTTTATTTTGGCCCGGTATATCAGTCTTATAGACTAAAAGCATGAATTGCTGCACTAAGCACTTCCATCTACCATAACTTCCCCAAAAGGGCTGCTTCATGGTTTTGTTGAGTTTAACTTCCACACATTCTTCCCTTTTAGTATCCTAGACACTTTGTACATTTAAGCTATTGGAAGCCTGTCATTATTAAATCTCACACAGGTGAGCAAGTTATAGGTGTTTAACAATGATTTTGAATTGTGAAATTTTCAGGCTGCCCCCAAGTGTTTGAAGATGGCCAATTAATTAGTCCTGCAGTATACTGTATTTCTCCTTTTGAGATAAGTTTTGAAGCAAAAATTGAGGGGGGGAAATCTGAATCCAAAAATGGGATGGCATTCTTGTATTAAAGTATGTAATTATACATAACATGAATACTTAATTTCTTCAGTGGTCCAGCTTAAATATTAATTTAAGGAGATTATTAAAATTAAATTCAATATTGTAAACCTACAGTATGTTTGTATTGAGAAACTGATGTAATTGAGGCAGAAAACCAAACTAACTTGAGACAAAAAGATACAGGTGGGCAGCTTATTCAGTAGCATGGACTGAGTTGTGCAAATTTGATATGAATTGTTCTGCAATTAATGAGCTTATTATACCTATGCATAATTAACACAACAGCTATGTTTGGCAAGCACTGAAGTACTGTATATAATGTGCTATAAATGGTACGAAGAGATTCCTGTTGGTTCCACTTGTTCGATATTTTGGATATAGGATGTGAGGATGTGCATTTGCAAGTATTAAAACTGTCAAGAACAAGATGCATAAAATGACAATGTAGATTTATATCAAGGAAGTGTGTGAACTCAATAATACACATGGTACCTTTTCTTGTGAAAAATCTCAAGTACCATAGGAGCTTTGAAGGTGAAACTACTAAACTGTCAGATAAATTCTCAATAAATTCAGGGTGTTAGTTGAATCAGGGTTGCTTAGTATTCAGGGCCAATGTGCCAGTAACAGTAGTAATAAACCTATAATCAAAATACCGTTCAAATAATCACAAGTTGTTTGATTAGCAGAAATACTTTTTGATAAGTATATATAGATTTTATTTCATGTATCAGCTGGGAATAGCTACTAAGGAGGCAAATACAAACAAGTAAAACATTGTTTAGTCAGTTCTGATTAAGATTAAAGCATTATAGGAAAGTTTGCATATTGTGTTGTTAGGAAGTAACATAGTCTGTGTTCAGATTTTCCACTCTGTATTAGATCATGAGTAGTGACTAGCTAGGCAACTAATGTTTACCTGACTGCTTTCTTTTTGCTGTTACAATAGGTTAAAATTTCTAACCTGAAGTTTGCATTGTGATTACTTGTACGGTGTGTTAAGAGCAGAGTATCTTAAATATTACATGCCCAGGTAAAATAATTTGTATTTCTCTGCATCTAATGTAATGACAGGATATTGTTATAATAAGTCTTTTGAGGGTAGGAGATAATGTCTATTAGTATCTTTTTCATGGGTTAGGAAATATACCAAAATCAAATTCTTAAAACATCTACGTTTTCAGTTAGTAATCTTCACAGAAGCATACAAAAACATATTAAAGCATTGTCAATTTTAAAATAAAACTAATAAATAAGGAAAATACCTCCATTATTATACCCTTAGAAAAGAACAGATAATGATCATTTGGGGAGGAGGTTGGTTGTTTTTTTGTTTTGTTTTTTGTGACTGAATCAGTTTTTGACTACTGGTGTGACTGCCTAGACAAGACTGCAGTTTTCCTAATAACATTTTTCAGAACTGGTTTGCCGTTGCCTCCTTCCCAGGGCTGAGAGAGAAGGACTGTACCAAAGTCAACCAGCTGACTTCATGCCTAAGGAGGGACTAGAACTCCCTCCCTCCTGGTTTCTAACTGGATCCTTTAATTCCATTACACCAAACTGGCTCTCTAATTTGGGATGTTCAGGACAGCTTTTGCCTAATAATGTCTAAAAACAGGGCAAATAACTCGGAGAAAAAAATTCTACTAATGTACAATGAAAGTTTTTACTGATAGTCACTATCTGGTCTTCCAGAAGCTGGGACAACTAAAGAAGATTCCCATATAATAAACAATTGCAAATTGGAAAAAAGAAGTGTTTTAGTACTACGATTTCAGATAATTTAGATCAGGGAGTCTTCAAACTTGGCCCTTCTATGACTTGTGGACTTCAACTCCCAGAACTCCTCAGCCAGCGTGCCTGGCTGAGGAATTCTGGGAGTTGAAGTCTACAAGTCATAAAAGGGCCAAGTTTGAAGACCCCTGATTTATATGGTTGGAAAAAAGAAAACCTAAGGAGAGATTGAATGGGTTAGAGGCAGGCAGGCAGGCAGGCAGGCAGAAGAACAAACATTTATTTCCAGTGCAACCCCTCATGGAATTTTTGACTAGCTATTTTTTTTTTTTAAGTGTGTTTTAGCATTGTTAATGGCAGAGGCATTCATTTTGTGTGCAGATGCAAAATGTCACAGGCTCAGTTTCTGAACTTCCCAGATGAGTTTAAGGGCAGCTATCTATAAGATCTTCAGAAACACCCCACTTGCAACTTTGAGATTTGGGGTTGGGGCTGGAGGTTCTAACTCCAGAACAGTTTATATGAATCCAGATCAAAGCTGACATCCCCCCTTCCCCCCTTTTGCTGCAGCTTTGAACATCTTGGCTGTTTTTCGAAGTAGCCGAAGAAAACTTGCCTTACTCTGCCTTCTGCTTCATCAATTTAAGTCAGTCTTTCTAACCTCACCCCGAGGACTTAGCAACCTGCTGTTTTGAATTTACCTTTTCCCCAGTCTAGTTGCAGTTACTGTGGAAAATACCGGGTTGCAAAAGCTGTTGATGTACCTTGATTTCACCATCAAGGTCACACTGAATTTTGCAAACAATGGAGTGATGACGTTTTGCATCTTCATATCTGCTCAGAGTTTTCAGTTAATATCAAGATCAAGGAAAACAACTGTGGATGAGGGGATTTATTTATGTACTTATTTTATTTTATTTATTTAATGTATTTATTTATTTATTTCATTGCCTTTTTGTGTGGTGTGGAGGTAAAAGGATTTTGCTAATATTTCAGAATTAGTGATGGCTGTGGCGAATCTTTGATTGAATGGTGCTTCTGCATTTGCTATTGTTGAACTGGAGGCAGTGCTTATTGGTTCCTAGTGATCATGGTAATAAGTTTGTTGACAAAAGAGTGACAGAACTGAAGATGTTCATAGGTGGATTCGGCTGCTTTGAAAGGATGGGATAGAAATGGTTACAGTATGAAAATGCCCAAAGAAAATATTGTGTCTAAAAGCTCCGGAGTAGCTGCTGACAATCTGATAGATCAGGAGTCCCCAACCTTTTGGGCACCAGGGACCGGTTACATGGTGAGAGGTTTTTCCACGGACTGGAGGGGGCATGGTTTTGTGTGCTGCCTGCATTCTGTGGATGGGGCTTTGCTTGTTTGTGTGGCCCAGTTGCTGGCATGCCGCAGCCCAGTGCCGATCCACAGATTGGGGTTGGGGACCCCTGCGATAGATAATACTGATCAGGGATTTAGGACACTTCCATATGTTTTGCAAGTGGTAACTGATACAGGATGTTTCACTGTGTCCAAAATATAAAATACTTCATCTCTGGAAGTATCAAATTTGTGGTAACCAGTTAGATTAATTTGAATGATTCTCCAAAGACTACCTTCAAATAACACAATCTACCACATGAATACAAATCATTGTCTTTTGGAGAAACATAGACTCTTTGGAAGTGAATCTAAAGTCCCCCTGCATATGTATTTCTTTGACTACAACTTCTGATCCAGGTAATTGTGTCAATTCATGGCTTGGGAAATTGCTTTAATTGAACCATTGTGATAAATTAATGAATACCTTCATTAATTTCTTTATTATAGTGGTACACACCCATCAACTACTATTTATATATTTATGCGGTCTTATGTCTATACGTATTGATCGTCTACAATTCTGAAGTTAGAGATGAAGTAACTGTAGTGATCTACAACCTTAGTTGATTTCACTGAGTTTTTGGCCTAGGAACATAAACAATAACCTCGATCTGATTTAAGGAATGATTTAAGATGGAATGAAACTATGTAGGCTCTCTTCAGTTTTTTGAGCACTAAGTCCCTGAGAATTCAGCAGTATAATAACAGATTGTTTTATTATGGCTGCTTCAATAAAGGATGGATGCCATGTCTGTACAGTGTTGGCCTAGACAAAATTGATGTGATGCTTTGGTATTCTGGCTCCAAAGGAATACCATGATAAATATTTTATTAACAAAATAGCAGTGTTTGGAATAACTGAATGAAATTGAACGGTGGCAGGTTAGGATGGAAAAAGTACTATCATACAAAGCCATTAATTATTTATAAACACTGAAAG